>NW_023270323.1:80136805-80145663 GCF_011800145.1 Mirounga leonina
CTTCTCGGAACAGGCCCACGCGCACCTGGGTCTCGGAACCCGCCCACGGCGCCTGGGTCTCCAGGCCTGTGAGGAATAAACGTGGAGCCGCCAGGTGCGGTGTTGTTATGGTGGCCCCAGGCACTAATACAGTGGGATTTGGATTTGCTCTGGGTTGGATTCCGGCATCATCACCGAGCTGTTTTCTTAAGCCACACCGTAACCATCAAGGGAGTATAATTTTAGATGCTTCAGTGAAGAATATTAAATGGCAAAATGTGCCCCCCCGACCTTGTACCCAAGTGTAGCTAGTTAACAGGGTCACGGTGGGCACGGAGGTGCCTTGCTGCAGATCTGTGATGTGAACAGGGCCACACCTGACAAGGGACACCCTCGAACCTCCCCTTACTGGAAGGGGCTGGTGCCCACCGTGGCAGAGGTCGGTTCTCGGGGAGAGAGGGGTCCCTGGTGTGCCCTGACTGCGCACCCCAGTCTCCTGTCCGCGGTGTGCTACAGCGGGGGGCACGTGTGGCTACATGTCTGCATTTGGCATCCCAAGAGCTGTGCTTAGGAGGAACTGAGTCCGGGGGAGCCCAGGAGGGCTGGCGCTCCTTGCCAAGGCAGGGAGAGGTCCTCACAGCTCTTGAATTCTTTGAATTGAATTCTTTGTTTTCATATTGACTTTTGAGAGTTCTTTGTATATTCTGACACCAGCCTTCATCCGATTATGATTTACATTATTTTCTCCCAGTCTGTGGCTTGGCTTTTCATTTTCTGCCTAGTTTTTTGAAGGACGTAAGTTTTAGATTTTGATGAAGTCCAGCTTATCCATTTTTCCCTTTGTAGGTCATGCTTTTGGTCTAAGAAGTCTCTGCCTGACCCAAGGTCATCAGATTGTCTCCCATAGTTTCCTCTAGAAGTTCTATAGTTTCAGGCTTTACATTGAGGTCTGTGATCCATAGTGACTTAACATCAGTATGTAGCATGAGGACTGGACCCACGTTTTTGTTTTGTGGGGTTTTTTGCAAATGAGTTTTCCGTTGTTCCAGCATCATGTGTTGAGAAGACTCTATCCTTTCTCCACTGAAAAGTGTTATTGCACCTTTGGGAAAATCAGTTTTCCAAATAAGTGGGGGTCTATTTCTGGGTTCTCTGTTCTCTGTTCTGTCCCCTCGATCTGTCTTCAGGCCAGTCACACGCTGTCTCCATCACAGCAACTCTGTCCTGTGTCTTAGAATCCCGCGGTATCAGATCTCCAACGTTGTTCTTCTATTTCAAAGTTGTGGCTGTTCTAAGTTCTTTGCAGTTCTGTATGGAATTTAGAAACTGCTTGTAGAGGTCTATAAAGAAGCCTGCTGAGCGGGATCATACTGAATCTGTAGGTCAATACTGGGGAAAGCGTGCAGTTTTCCCCATTAAGCATGGTACTAGCTGTCCAGTGGAGCAGGGATCCTTGGATTCATAGCTACTCAGGGCTTAAAAGATGGAGCCCCACTGCCTTCTCACGCACACTCTTCCTGAGAAAGCCAGGGTAACCCTTCTCTTTGTTCTATGTGGTAGCATTTTTTTCTCTTACTACTTGTAAGGGCTCTTTTTATTGGTTTCTATCCACTTCATCATGCTGTGATTTGCTATAATTTTCTTCATGTTTCTTGCCCTTTGGGTTCTTTGAACTTCTTGGACCTTGTGTTTATAGTTGTCATTAAATTAGACAAAAACTGGCCATAATTCTTTCAAATATTTTTTCTGTTTCATTCCTTCTCTTGGATCTTGCATGATAGGTCTGACATCCTGAAGTCTTATTATTTCTTTTTTGGGCTCATTGGAGAGTTTCAGTTGCTTGTCTTCAAGTTTATTGTTCTTTTTTTCCGAAATGTCTGATCTGGGCTGAATCTCATCCGGTGTGTTTGTTTTCAGCTCAGATATTGTGATTTCCATTTCTAGATCAGCTGGGTCCTTTTTATGTCTTCATGGTCTCAGCTAACTTTTGGAACATTCAGGAATCACTTGTAAGGGCCATCTCCATGTCCCCTGATGGCCACTGTGCCACCTGCCTCAGCTAGGCTTGGTTTTTCTTTTTATCGTGTGTCATGTTTTCTTAATTCTTTGTAAGCCTGGTATGGTTTTTTTGGTTATTTTATTTATTTATTTATTTTTTTATTGAATGCCTGATGTTGTGAATCTGGCCTTCTGGGAGCTGAGTATTTTTGTATTCCTGTTAAGTCTCTTTGACCTTAGTTTTATAATGCAGTTTGGTTACTTACAAATGGTCTGATCCTCTTGGATCCTGTTTTTTAAGATGTTAGGTGGGGGTCAGAGCTGAGTTCAGTCTGGGGCTAATTACCCTGCCCACTGAGGCAAGACATTTTTGGTTGCTCTGCCTAGCGCCCCATGAATAGCTCTCTGAGCTCTGTGAACAGCTCCCTGTATGGTGTCCTCGCCTCCTTCCTGGTCTTGCCGGCCTGTGTCCATTCCCTGCTCCCAGGCCTGCGGGGTTTTTTCTGGCCAGCTCTCTCTTCTCTTGATTCTAGCTTCCTCAGTCCCTTGGACCGTCAGCTCTTCTCTTCAGTGAGGGCGTTTGCTGGGTCCCGCCGGTTTGCCCGCCCTCCGGTCCAGGACCTTTTGAAAGGTCGCTCAAGGTCGTGAGCCAGCCAGTCACAGCTCTTGCCTTGCCTGTTTCTCTTCCCTTGGGGCCACTTGGCTGCCTGATGGCCAGTGTCTTGAGAACCGTTGTCTTACTTTCCCCATTACTGCGGTCATCGTTCGAGGGAGGTCGATTTGGTTCCTGTTCCTCTGCCTTGGCTGGAATCAGAGGTCCCTGCAGATGTTTGCTGGGCACAGGGGACCTGTCAGAACAGAAGGAGACCTGCCCTCGCCCTCGGGTGCTGATGTCCTGCAAGCCCCCCACCAGCCCTGGCTCTTTCTGGGAGCGGATGTTGCCTGGGCGCTAACGGTTTTGATGGCGTTGATTGTTCATTAGTTTGTTGAATCACGAGAAAGGGGCCTTCCTGCCCAGAAAGCCTTTTTTTTTTTTTTTTTAAGATTTTTATTTATTTATTTGACAGAGAGAGACACAGCAAGAGAGGGAACAAAAGCAGGGGGAGTGGGAGAGGGAGAAGCAGGCTTCCCACTGTTCAGGGAGCCCAATGCGGGGCTCAATCCCAGGACCCTGGGACCATGACCTGAGCCGAAGGCAGACACTTAATGACTGAGCCCCCCAGGCGCCCCCGAAAGCCTTTTAAACTGGAGTCCCAGGATGGAGTCCCGCATCAGACCCTGCTCAGCGGGGAGTCTGCTTCTCCCTCTGACCCTCCCCCCTCTCATGCTCTCTCTCTCAAATAAATAAAATCTTTTTTAAAAACCCATTTATAAGAAAAAAAGAAGTCATGGTACGCTTGATGCTGGTTGAATTTAATTTTATCTTTTGTGTTGTCAGAGCTCACTGTGCTGACGTTTTGCATTAGAAAGGTCATGCTTCCCACTTGTGGTGACTGTTCATATCTGCTTCCTAATAAAAATGGAAGTCGAGCCTCAGAGGGCAGAAAGGAGAGGTGTTGAGATATGAAATTGCCAAGGGCGAGAGCATCAACTAGGGCCGTCTTTCTGGAAAGCAGCTTGCTGGGTTGTAACCAGAGCCCGTAAATGCACTGCACACTCTTGACTTTGTGGCTCCGCTTTTGGAAACGAGTGGATCCTAAGGACATAACTGAACACTCGGAGTGTCACGCCCCACAGCCTGACGGCAGCATTGTTCCTGGGAGTGGAGAATTAGAGACGCCGTCAGTGGCCGGCAGACCAGGAAGCAGCGAGTTCTCCAGGTTTTACAGACCCAGCTCACACTGCCTGACTGACAGTCCGGGAATCCTGGGCTCTTTTTGGGGGCTGTCTGGAGGATCAGAGAAGTTAAGCAGCCTGCCCCAGGTGCACAGCCGTGAGGGGTGGAGTCAGAGTCTCCGCCTCCCGGAAGGGAGGAAGCACCTCTTCCTTGCCAGCTGATTGATCTCTGGTTCCAGAGGAGTCTGAGGGGATGCTGCCTGGGCCAAGGAGCAGGGGCCGGCTGTGCCCGGGCATCTACATGGGAGTAAACGGAGGTCCAGAGAGGGTGGCGGCTTTGCCCCGGCCCCGACTGTGGAGGCTCCTGTGGTTGCTGGTGCTGGGCGAGGAGGCCCTTTTCCTCACACGGATGACGGACGGGCCTTGGAGCGCTGTGTGGTGGGCTTGGAGAAGGCTGGTTTGCAGACAGTCTCCCGGTGGTGTCCTTCCCTGACAGCTATCTTGTCTGTGCTGTGACCATGCCCTGGACGACGTGGGCTTGTGATGTTAGTAGGAGCAGCAGAGCAGTAAAATCAACTTCCTGTGTGTCCGTCCACATAGCCACGCCATTGCTCGAGCTCTGTTGTAAGAGGTTCACGTACAGGTATTCAGAGAGCTGTTCAAGGACAGTCCCTGTGGCCTGGGCTGCAGGGAGCCTGGGTGTGGGTCAGCAGCCGCTCGTGGGTTCGTGGTAGTGGGGAGGCTCCCCCGGCCTCCACGCGTGCCTAGCCTCCGTGAGCGTGAGCAGCAGGACCAGGGAGGCAGGGGGAGGCAGGACGTCCACTCCAGATGCTTCTGGAGCATTTGAACTTTTTGTAGCCATTGCAGAGCAAGCAGGGGTGTGTTACCGTATCATCCTCGTCTTAGCACACTTTCTCGTTTCTGTTTCAGGACAACGTGTTAAACATCATTAATCAGATCATGGACGTATGCATCCCCCAGGACCGAGCCCCGCGGGATTTCTGCGTCAAGTTCCCTGAGGAAATCCGGCACGACAACCTGGCAGGCCAGCTGTGGTTCGGTGCTGAGGTAGCAGGCAGCCGCCTGGGTCCGGGGTCACAGTGTGGGGCACTGTGCAGCTCCCCCATGTGCACCTGCGGGGGTTAGGGACCTGGTGTCTCCCCCTTCATGGGGTCATAACCCACCTGCCGGGGTTATGGACGGTGCATTCCGAGCCTGAGGCCGCTCGCCCCTTTGAGGGTCTGGGAAAGCCCTGAGCCTGCTCCCCAGATCTATACATGCAAATATGGACACGAAGCTTCACGAGCGATTTCTGGGAGGTTCTCAGGCCCCTAGATGTGAAGGGCCCACAGGGGGTTCTTACCAGTTTGGGGAGCAGCACTTCCCTCGCCCACTGACGGCGGGGCATCCTTGCCCACGGGGCTGGGGGCTGCATTCGAGGCCTTACTGGAGCAGCCCTCATCCGCCCCTCAGACCTCCCTCCTCCTCTCCCACTGGGGGGACTGCAGCCTGAGAGGAGGGTGCCTGCCCCATGGTGGCAGGACCCGCCTCCCCCCAGCCAGCTATTGTCCGTGGCCCCACCTTGCGACCCCTCCCTTGTCCCTGCTGAGGTTCGCAGCGTGATGCCTGTGCCCCCTCGGCCTCGCTCCTGATGAGTCCCTGGGATGCCACATCTTCCTCTGGCACCAACTGGCCCTGGGCCCGTCTGTCCTCCGCCCCACCCCTCTGACCCGCCTGGTAGGAGGGCATCCTTGCCCACACTTTGATTGGTGCAGGGGGCCCCAGGCAGGCTGTCCCTGCCCCATCTCGGTTTTCCCTGCCATAGAGTGAGTTCCAGGGACAGGGACAGCTGTGGGGCTGTGACGTGATGCAGGTCCCGTGCCCGATGGCACTCAGGGAACCGTCTCCCCTGTGCGGGCCAGCCCTGGGGCCAGTCAGCTCCATGCTCCCCTCCAGGGGAGTGGGGAAATCAGCAACGCTGCACTCTGCCCCCCAGGAAAGTGCTTCTTGCCCCAGGTCATCTCTGGGTCACTGCTGACCGAGTTAGCGGTTGACGAGTGCAGGCCTGAGGCGGGCAGGGGGCCCCACATCACCACAGCCCCAAGTGGGGATTGCACAGCCACCCCTCAGCCAGGACCCAGGTCTGATGAGCACCCCATGTCACTGGACATGTGGAACATGCTGGGGTGATGCATGCAGCCCGCGCAGGCCTGCGATCTGCCCCCCGCTGCCCGGGACAGGTGTGGGTGGATTTGTGGGCACAGAGGGTCCCTCCTACTGCCCAGGAGCTGGGAGTCCCGCACTGATGAGTCTCGGCTCAGTGGAAGGTCAGTGAGCATTTGTGGACGTGAGGTGTCTTTACTTCCTAGAAAGGTCAGCGGTCTTGGGGAGCATGGTCAGCCCCCAGTGCCTCGTGCCGGAAGTGTGGCCGTGAATGTGGTGTTGAGGTGCTCCTGGGCATCCAGCACCCAGCTGTGGGCTGGGCGGAAGGGGGCAGGAGTCAGGACCAGGGCCCCCAGCACGGAGCCCCCAGACCCAAGAGTCCCGGTTGGACTTCCCCTCCCTGCCTGCCTCTGGATCCGTGTGCAGACTGTCTCAGGGAGAGCATTTGTCGTCAGAGCTACAGCTGCTCTGGGTTAAGTAGAGACCAGGAGAGAGCAGGTGGACGTCCCCGAGACTCTTGGCCCAGGATGTGAAGTGGGGCTGTTCCCGGGAGAGGAGCCTCGGGGAGGGGTCTCGGGGATGATGGGCACGCCTTGGCCTGGCCACCACTCCCCTGCCTTCCTGTCCCACCGTCCTCAGGGCTGGCCCTTAGAGCACCTGCTCTCTGTAGAATGGAGGGGAGGACCCCAGCCGGTCAAGCTCCAGGGGGCCCCCTGGAACCAGCTCTGATGCCGGTCACTCCCAGGCCTCTCCTGACCCGTGTTCTCTGCCCGCAGTGCCTGGCCGCCGGCTCCATCATCATGAACCGTGAGCTGGAGAGCATGGCCATGCGCCCACTGGCCAAGGAGCTGACCCGCAGCCTGGAGGATGTGCGGGGTGCCCTCCGCGATCAGGCGCTGCGGGACCTCAACACCTACACGGAGAAGATGAGGGAGGCGCTGAGGCACTTCGATGTCCTGTTTGCCGAGTTCGAGCTGAGGTGACCCTGAGGCCTTTGCTTTATGAGTCTGGGGGAGGCGCCAGCCCCCTGCACACATCGCAGTGTTTCAAGCTGGACGGATGCGCGGAGGGAGGAGCTGGGACTGGTTCAGGGCCATCAGTCCGTGTAGTTAACCCTGGACACACGAGGTGGGGGGTGTGGGGGTCAGGCTGGGTGACCTTTCCAGGGGTCCAGCCCACCTCCTCTGCCTCTCCCTGATGCACCCCAGCGCAAAAGACCCGGGACGTTCCTGCCAGTAGCAGTCACCCGGAGTGGACGTGCCACTGCCAGCCTCCACCCATGCCGCCTGCCCGAGGCTCTGCTGCTCCCCTCCTGCCTCGCCTCCTGCCTCTGACCGCCTGCCTCGCCTCCCGCTTCGCTTCCCACCTCGCTTCCTGCCTCGCCTCCCGCCAGTGCCTGGGCTCACCGAACGGGGCTTGTTGGTCACCAGCTGCCCCCTTCACCCTATCTGTTCATCCGCTCCCTGCACAAACACCCCAAACATCACCTCCCCCACCTTCATGTGCTCAGATCCAGGACACGGAGCAAGGGCGGGGTGGCTGTGGCTCTTGGACATGGGGACACTCCAGCTCCCTGGGGTGAAGGCGAGGGCACCTCCCCAGGTTAGGATCACACAGCGCCCTCCACCCCCACCCGTCGTGTGCCCCACCTGTCCCCTCCTGCCTGCTGCTGTCCCCCGCCTGGGGAGCCAAGGCGGGGCCCCCCCCCCCCCCCAGCCAGTCCCTCCTGCCCCCCCCCCGGGCTGCACTCACCTGCTCCTTCCTTAGAGGACACAGGCGGGGCCTGGGGGCCACCTCGCAGGGCTTTGGAGAGCCCAGGACTGGGGGGCAGGCATGCCACCAGCTCCCACAGACACGGAGACGCTCGCGGTTAGGCGAGAAAAAGCGGGACCCAAAATCCACGTCCATGGTGGTTGCAGTTAGTATAAATTGTCCATCGTGTAAGCCGACGAAAGCAACCTAGATATGAAGGCAGTGCCCTCCGGGAGGCGGGAGCACAGACCATGTTTCTCCTTCTGTATCCTTTTCTGGCTTGTCCAGGTCCCAAAGAAGCTTTTATAACAAGAAAAAATCAGGGCTGGGGAGTTAGAAGCAAAGAGACGTGTTCTCACCTGGGGAAGGGTGGGACAAGGTGTCGCTTGCCCAGGAGGCCCCTGTGCCCCGCCCAGCGCTGGCCTCCCCCACCCTGCGGTCTTCACCCACTTGCACGCGCATCCATCCACTCACGTGCCCACGAAGGCCGGCACCCAGGCGGGGCGGGGCTGCGGGTCCCGGAGGTGCTGGACTAGGCCCCAGCACCTTGATTTCAACACAGATGGCCATGCCTCATGCCAGAAGCTCTGTACGTCTGAAGCACATTTGGCTTTCATCTGAGACGCAACTCTTTTTGGGGGGCATGCGTGGGTGGCGGGGGCAGCACTCACCTCCCTGGCTGTGTCTGCAGCTACGTCTCCGCCATGGTGCCTGTGAAGTCCCCCAGGGAGTACTATGTGCAGCAGGAGGTCATCGTGCTGTTCTGCGAGACCGTGGAGAGGTGAGGCCACCCCTGACCGCCGCAGGACCTTGCTCCTCCCTGAGGCAGCGCAGGGGCAGGGACGCCTCCAGCCCCCTTCCCCTTCCAAGTCCGCCTTCCCCTCATGGGCACACCTACAGCCTCCTTCCTCAGCCCCACCATCCCCTTCCTCTGGGCCCACCCGATAGAGTGCCAGAGCAGCCGCCACAGGGAGCACGGAGAGCTGGAAGCCTCACCTCCCTGCCTTCCTCACCTCTATACCTCCTCACCCTCCACACTTCCATGCCTTCCTGACCTCCTCACCTCCACACCTCCTTACCGCCTCGCCTCCACATCACACGGCCTCCCTTACCTCTACACCTTCCTCACCTCCGTGCCTTCTTCACCTCCTCACTTCCACACCTCCACATCGCCTCACCTCCATGCCTTC
>NW_023270323.1:80145673-80178320 GCF_011800145.1 Mirounga leonina
ACCTCCATGCCTTCTTCACCTCATTTCCACACCTCCTCACCTCAACACCTCTATGCCTTCCTGACCTCTGTACCTCCTCACCCTCCTCACCTCCATTCTTTCCTCATCTTCTCACCTCCACACCTCCACACCTTTTTCACCTCCATGCCTTCCTGACCTCTATACCTCCTCACTTTCCTCACCTCCACACCTTCCTCATCTCCTCATCTCCACACCTCACTCTCCTCACCTCCACACCTTCTGCACCTTCACACCTCCTCACCTCCACATTTTCCTCATCTCTATGCCTTCTTGATGTCTATACCTCCTCACCCTCCTCACCTCCACACCTTCCTGACCTCCTCACCTCCACACCCCCACGCCTTCCTCACCTCTTTACCTCCTCACCATACTTGCCCACCCTCCTAACCTCCTTCACCTCCCCACCCTCCTCACCTCCACACCTCCTCACCCCCTCACCTCCATCCTCCTCTCCCCAACTCCTCATTTTCTCACCTCCACAGGCTAGGATGGAGCCCTTGCTGGGTTGGAGGTCTCCTGAACAAGGTTTTGTGGAGTGAATCATCAGTATTTTTGCCATGCCTTGGACAGTAATTAAAGTCAGATTTTTGAGTGGATTTGGGGACTAAGATTTAGCCTAGAATGTTTGTTCTGTTTGACTAGTGCTGTGGTATTAGGGAAGTCTTGAAATTGCCTCATATCACCTCATAATTAAAGGCAGGTTATTCACTCTTTATGTGTTGAAAGACATTTCAGTTTGCTAAAAAATAAGATGGCGGGAAATATGTTTTACTTGGAACCATCGTGATGTGATTCGAGCAGCGCCAGCTCACAGAGTGTAGAGAAAGCTGCTTGCGTTTGCCTGGGGCGTGAGACTAAATCCAGGAGAGCGCCGTTTGCTCCTCAGGAAAGTGTTAAATTGTGCAGGGCAGTGTTTTTGTTCCACGTTTATTTTGCCACTTGAGCTGGTTCAATTTTGTGGCTAAGTAAGCCCATGGCGGGATAAGCTTTTGTGTTTTATTTGCCGGACACCGTCGCTGCCCCGTGAGCCCCCCCTCAGCAAGCACACCTTCCTCCGTCCTGCACCTTCTGTCCCAGAGATGGGATCGGGCAGGTGGGAAGATGGGGGAAGGGTAAGCACCAGCCACCTCTGCTCGGGCCTTCTGGAGCAGAGTGTGGCCCTGTCACCTTCCTGACCATCTACTGAGCACAGACGCAGGTGAGGGTGGAGTGGGCCACAGTGGATGCAGGTGGGCAGGAGTCACCCTTCTTGCTCTCTGTCCCTCGGCCAGGGCCCTGGACTTCGGGTACCTGACCCAGGACATGATTGACGACTACGAACCAGCCCTCATGTTTACCATCCCCAGGTTGGCCATCGTGTGGTGAGTGTTCCTCCCGCCCGGGACAGCCATTGGGCAGAAGCCTAGCAGGACTGTGGAGTAAGACAGTGCTGGGCCCCTCTGGGTGTTAATGGCTGGCACTCACACCCCCAACAGGTGGCTGCTCGGCCACCCACACGGTACCAAGCAGGCCTGCTGTCGCCCCTCACCAGGTGTTCTGAGGGTGAGGGAGGGATCCCCCACCCTAGATAGTACGAGATGGCTGGACACCCAACACCCAACTGGACAGGTGAGATGGACAGTCACCTATGCTCGCAGCCCAGGGGAGGAGCGCCCCATGCACCATGTGGAACCACGTGGGGCACACGCAGGAGCAGAGTGCCCAGCGTGGGCTGTGGGAGGAGGCCCCTGGCTCCCGGGGGGCGATGGGAGGGGCTTACCTGAATCGTTCACAGGCTGGCGGGGGCTGAGATGAGACCTAGCAGGTGGAGAGCAGGTGGGGTGCAGCTGTTCTGGCAGTGGGGGCGTGCCCAGGCAGAGCCTCTCCTGCTGGGTGCGGAGTGCGAGCCGTGAGAGCAGCGGAGCTCAGGCTCAGGCCTCTGGGGTCCTGTGGGCTCAGAGGTGTCGGCCAGCACGTGGGGTTAGGCCTTGTGTACCCCAAGGCAGGAGGTGCTCGGTCACCTGCTGAGTGCTCAGAGCTTCTTGGGGCTGAGGTCGGAGCCCGGGTGTTCTGGGCTAGGTCCACTGTTGCTCAGCCACACCCTGACTCCCAGACAGGGACGCCCTTGCCTCTTGCCAGGTGAGGGGAGGTGGGGTGGGTGGCCACAGGGGGAGGAGGAGGAGGGTGAATGGGCCACAGCGAGCCCAGCGGAGAGGCCTGTAGGGCTGGCCACTGGGGCGGGGCCCAGCGGGCAGCTGGTGTGCAGGTGTGGAGCTGGGCAGAGAGCGGTACCAGGGTCCTTGGGGCAGACGCTAATTGTAGATGCCGTCGTCAGTGAAGCGGCCTGGGAGAGTGTGGGGTGGACACAGGCCAGGACTGGTCCAGGCACAGGACCCCCTCCTTGGGAAATGGGGGTGCAGTGGTGGGAGCGGTGGGGGGCAGGGGCGGTGCAGCAGGATGGGGCCAGCTTCTGGGCCGGAGGGGCTTCCCTCAAGCACAGGGAGCGGGACAGGTCGAGCTTCATGCAGAAGGCATGCGGGAGCCAGCAGGGCAGACCCCATCCTGGATGGGCCAGAAGCACCTTCTGCTGCCCTGGGACCCTGGAGGTCAAATGGCAAAGAGACCCAAAGTGCAGAGGCTCGGGGGACGGAGAGCTGGGAAGAGGGGCCGGGACCTCAGGGAAGCCCGAGCACCGCTCTAGAGTAAGGGCCGGCCCTCTGCCCACACCCCGCTTCCCCCGGGCTGGGCATGAGGGCGGCTGCGCCCCGCTCTCCTTGGCCTGGCTGTGTCCTCAGAGCCACCTTCCCCAGCGGTCTCTCTGCCAGGACCCCCGGCCTGGCGCCTCCAGCCCTTCCTTCCATTGTCCTTTTCCCTGAGAGACTGTCTCCTCCCCGAGTTTACCCGTCAGGGAAAGCAGGAGCGCGTCCCAGCTCGCCAGAATGCCCACACTTTACAATTGCCTTAATCGCTAGAATCTGCCTTCACCTGAAGCTGAGGGAGGCAGAGGACAGATGTCCCTTAGGGCCAGCTCTGGTGGCCTGGCCCAAAGTGGGCCCTCAGTGGGCCGCACGATTTTGTCACATCGTTTGCTTTCTAGGCAACGGCTCTCTGCGGCCACACTCATGTCGAAGACAACGCTGCTTTGAGCCGGGGCCTTGCTTCTACGGGCCTGGGCCGCGGGTTTGTGAGCAGAGCGGGCTTTGTCCCCTTCCTCTGCGTCACACGGTTCACAGGCTGCTTTTCCGGAAGCCCTGAGACCCTGGCCTGGCTGTGTTTCTTCTCTAAAACTCCTTGGCGAGTGCTTGAAGCTCAGGATCCAGCGCCCCCCACCACTGAGCCGCGGCAGGGATGTCGTCACGCTGGTGGGGTTCCCAGGCTGGCTTTCCTTTGGAACTGCCTTACAGTGCACGTGGATGCTGGTGTGGGTGCACACTGACCGGCGTGCTCTGATGAGCCGCGTGGCCCCTCGGAGGCTCGTCCGGGGACACGAGGGACTTGCGCTGTCTTAGACGGAACCTGTTCTAATCTTCAGGGAAGTGCTCAGACTCTCGCAGTCAGTTTAAAATAAAACCCATTTAGAATAAAGACGAGGCATCAGACAGCCTGAGTGCGTGGTGTCCAGGTTCTCACACGCGAGCCTGCTGAGCGAGTTTGTTCAGCCTTTAGCAGCCTAGCTGTTGGCGCTGGCCCAGACCCGGTGGTCATGGGCCGTGCTCTCAGGCCTTCCCACTCTCACCAAGCAGCCCTCCGAGGCCACTTCTCCCTGACCTGATTCACTGCGCCCTGTTTGCAGACTGCTGCTGCCCTGTGGACATCTGAACTTCTGCTCCTTCTCTGTCCCCTGGTCCTGGGAGGGAGAGTGAGGGCCCCAAGGGCTGGGCCTTTGTCCCTGTGCCCCCTTCCTGGCAGCACCGTGTGGGGTGCCCTTGGAATCCCCCAGGACAGGAGGGAAGGCTCTGAGTCACAGCTAAGTGAGGCAGGTTTTGGAGTTGGAGTGAAGGGAGAGCAGGTGCAGGGAGGCCCGCCAGGAAGTAGGAGCTGATGCAGAATTTAGGGAGCAGAGGTGCTGGGCTTGGCTGGGCCAGGAGGACGGCTGCACGATGGCCACCCCAGGTCCACCTCAGAGCGTCAGCAGCCCTCCCTCAGAGCCAGGCTGTGCGGGCTCTAGGGCACATGAGGCTGTAACTGGAATTCTCCATCCTTCGGAAGGAGGAGTAGAGCGGTGAGCAGCTGTTGCCAGAGCTGCCCCTTCAGGGTCACTTCCCCCGGCGCCGGAAGCCCCCCTCCTCCCTCATTGTCCACGGCAGCGCCACAGCTGCACAAGGTGGGGCCGGGACTTGCTCGGTCCTGTACCTGCCCAGCGAGCATGTGTTGAGCACCTGCTGTGTACCTGGCCCTGTGCTTGTCCCCAGGGGTACCGGGACGCCCACGGGGCAGGTGCACAGGTAGGAGAAAAGCAGTTGCCGTGGAGTGTTCTGGTTGCTGGGGTAGGATAGGACCTTGGGGCAGAAACCCTCTAGAGAGGACAAGAGCTGCGAGCATGAGGGGCGGCTCCCCAGTGCTGGAGCAAACTCTGGAAGCTGGGGTGGGGGCCGGGCAGGCAAAGGGGCGGAGGCAGCACCTTCGGCTGGAGGGAGAAGGGGCGGGCCATGGGACCTGTGTGGCACTGAGGCCAACTCTTGGAACAGCAGGCTTCCTGGGTCACATCTGTGATGTGTGTTCCTGGGACTCCAGGTGATACTCAGGGAGCACTGAGAACAGAGGGGTCTGGGGGTGAAGCCTCTCTACTGCTCCAGGCCCTCCCCCTGGCTTCAGGAGCTCCAGCCCCTTCCCACACGCCCTGCTCTGAGCTATTCCAGGAACAACACACCCTCTGAGGTGGCATGGCATCTCTGGCCCCATCACAGATGAGGAGACAGGCGCTAAGCGGCCAGAGGGGGCACGACCCAGCCCTGCCCCTGCCTGATGACCACTGGGTTCTGTGGCCCTGGGGAGGCCTGCCTGAGGCAGAGGTGGTAAGCCGAGCCCTGAGAGATTGGCAGGGATGGGGGGAGGGCCGTGGGGGGGGTCTGGAGGTTTAGGAGGCCAGTCGGACCAGTGCAGGGTGTCCACGGGGCTGGAGAGGGGTTTGTCTTCTCCACACCAGCCAGCTCGGATGCCGGCCCTGGGCCCTGGGCCCCACCACCCACGCTTCCCCTGCGCCCCTGGTCCTGGTCCCCCTGACTTAGCATCACGTCCCCGCTGGGGGTGGGGACGCTGGGGACACATGTCCTGGGGGAAACTGAGTCTCCACAAGGTTCTGAATGTGACAAACTGGTTCACTTTTGGGGATTTATCTTAAGACATTAAGATATAAGTGAATGAAGACATTAACAGAATCTCCAGAGGCAGCGCCCAGTGAGTGGCCCCATCGGGGTGGACCTGGTTACTTGGGCCTGCCTGGAAGTCTCCCTTCACTACCCCCTTTCTGCTGTTGGTCCAGCCCTGGCCTCTGCTTCAACCTCTACACCTGTCCCCCCCCCCCCCCCCACACACAGTGAGAGGGACACCCTCCTCCTGGAGCTGCATCCCAGGCTGACCTGCCCAGAACCACTGAGACCCCAGGCCCTGCTCCCGCTCCAGCTGCAACCCACTCCTGTCCTCCCTCCCCCTCCCCCAGCGGGGCCAGCTCTGCTCCTCCCACCCCTCCTCTGTCTCCCCTCTGCCCCCCCTCCCCTCCTTTCTCCTCTCCTCTCTCCTCCCTTCACTCCCCTTTTCCTCCCCACCTCCCCCAGCAGCCCCATCCCTTCCCCTCTCTCATCGTTCCACCGCCTCCCACCACCTCCCACCCTGCAGTCCTACCACCAGAATTTTCCAGAAGCTGCTGCCCCATTTGGGGGGGAGGTCTCTGGCCTCCCTTTGTTTCCTTGCCCACCTGCTTCCCCACCAGAGACAGCCCCCTGTCCAGCCCCTTCCCAGTCTCCACACAACCTGCCTTACCTGCAGCCCTTCTCCTATAGGTGCTTACCTCTAGCAAGGTCGCATGTGTACTCTGGACTGTTTATTTTTAAAATACGTTATTTAGATATAATGCACACACCACACCACTCACCCACTTCTAGCGTACAATTCAGTGGTTTTCAGTAAATTTACAGAGTTGTTCAGCCATCACCATTAATTTCAGAACATTTTCATCCCCCCAAAAGGATACCCCTCCCCTTAGCTGTCACCTCCACCCCCTCCACTCCCACCTCTCCAGCTCTAGGAAACCACAGATCTGTTTCTGTGTCTGTAGATTTGCCTTTGTGATATTTCGTATAAAGGGGATTTGTGTTACATTCGCATCTCCCCACAAGCCTGGAAGCGCTACCGTGAGGAGTGTTCACGGACTGTTTTCCCTCATGTACTTAGTGCTTGGCAGGTGGTGGCACTACTTTTGCAGAATTTGGTTGCATTGATCTGACAGGGCACAATCTGTGTTTAAAAAGAGTTTTAGAAGTTTATTTTTAATCATGAAAATCTGAGGGTGTGGATATCCAAAATTAAGGGATTATTTAAAAACAATACTCCAGCCATTTAGATAACATTGGTGAAAAATCCCCAAAGCCATGGAAAAACATTCCCAGTGTGTTGACTACAAAAAATTATACTAAACACTATGTCTCTACTTAACAAGACTTCTTTTTTTTTTTTTTTTTAAAGATTTTATTTATTTATTTGACAGAGAGAGAGACAGCGAGAGCAGGAACACAAGCAGGGGGAGTGGGAGAGGGAGAAGCAGGCTTCCCGCCGAGCAGGGAGCCCGATGTGGGACTCCATCCCAGGACTCTGGGATCATGACCTGAGCCGAAGGCAGATGCTTAACGACTGAGCCACCCAGGCGCCCTACTTAACAAGACTTCTTAACATGATAGCTATAACTTTTGTAAACAGAATCAAAGCAATAAATGTTAACTTTTTTTGTGTGGTAAAATAGACATAACACAAAATTGACCACTTTCACCCTTTTTGAATGTACATCAGTGGCGTTAAACACATTCACATTGTTTAACACAATGTGTTAAACACATTCACATTCACCACCACCACCACCATCTCCAGAATTTTCCCATGACAACACCAACTCCCCGCTCCCTCCCTCCATCCCTGGTACCCTCTAGTCTACTTTTTCTCTATGAGTTTGACTCCTCTAGGGACCTCATATAAATTGAATCATACAATATTTGTCCTTTTGTGCCTGGGTTATTTCACTGAGCATCATGTTTTCATGGTTCATCCATATGGCATGTAGGAACTTCATTCCTTTTTTTTTAAGACTGAATAATATTCCATCGTATGTAATTAAATATTATTTTAAAGAAGAGATTTCCAATAACATCCAAAAGAAAAAAGTACCTGGGAGTAAATTTAACCAAGGAAGTGGAAAACATGTACACTGAAAACTATAAAACACTCCTGAAAACAATTAAAGACCCAATTAAATGAAAAGATAGCCCATGTTCATGGATTGGAAGGCTTACTATAGTTAAGATGGCGCTACTCCCCAAAGTTATATAAAGATTCCATACATTTCCTATAAAACTACCTTGGCCTTTTCTTTTTTTTGCAGAAATGGAAAAGATCCTCAAATTCATATGGAACCACAATGGGCCTTGAATAGCCCAAACAATATTGAAAAAGAAAAACAAAGTTGGAGAACTCGTATGTCTTGATTTCTGAACTTAATACAAAGTTATGATAATCAAAAGTGTGGTACTGTCATAAGGATAGACTGACAGGAAAAAATCAAGACAACAGAAATAAGTCAAATATCTATAGCCAACTGATTTTTGATAAGGGGGCCAAGACCATTCAATGAGGAAGTTAGTCTCTTCAACAAGTGATGCTGGGACAACTGGATAGCCATACACAGAAGAACAGAATTGGGCCCTGTGATGTGTCCACTAGCCTAGGCCACAGTACCCGGATATTTGGTCAAACCCCAGTTTGGATGTTGCTCTAAGCTATTTTAAAAATGAGATTAACATTTAAATCTTGATCTTGAGTAGGGCGCCTGGGTGGCTCAGTTGGTTAAGCAACTGCCTTCGGCTCAGGTCATGATCCTGGAGTCCCGGGATCGAGTCCCGCATCGGGCTCCCTGCGCGGCAGGGAGTCTGCTTCTCCCTCTGACCCTCCTCCCTCTCATGCTCTCTGTCTCTCATTCTCTCTCTCTCAAATAAAAATAAATTAAAAATCTTTAAAAAAAAAAAAAATCTTGATCTTGAGTAATGTAGCTTACACTTCATAATGTGGGTGGGCCTCACCCAATCAGTTGAAAGCCTTAAGAGAAAACAGAGTTCCCCAAGTGAGAGGGAGTTCTACTTCCAGACTGTTGTCAGACTTAAGCTGCAGCATCAACTCTTCCCTGAGTCTCTAGGTCTCTAGCCTGCCCTCCCACTCTGCAGAGTTTGGACGTGGCCGCCATCCACAGTTGTGTGAACCAGTTCCTTAAAATAACTCTCCAAAAAACAAAAACAAAAACCAACCAACCAAACTCTACCCCCTCCCTACACACCTACACACACACACACACACACGCACACACACACACACACACCCCCCTATTGGTTCTGTTTCTCTGGAGAACTCTGACTAATACAGAAGGTAAATCTTCACATTTCCTGGCTTGGCAGTAGATTCTTAGATTTGGCACAAAAAGCATGAGTGACAAATGAAAAAATAGGTAAATTGAACTTCATCAAAATTAAAAATGTTTGTGCATCAAAGGACATTATGAAGACAGTGAAAAGGTGACTTGAAGAATGGGAGTGGGGGCTCAGTTTTCCTCTCATGCTGGGCATCTGCCCCGTGCCCACCTGAGCCTGCCCCCCAACCCCGACCCCATGTGAGCCCAGCGGGCCCCTTCTCCCTCCACCTCTGCCAGGCTCAGCCCAGGGGCTGCTTTGCCCCTCCTTGGCAGTGACAGGAGTAGTGTGGCCTGGCGTGGTGCCCGTTCTGGGCGCCCTCCTAAGTAATGGGTTTGTTTCTGAGGCTCCAGACCAGGCGCGGTCAGCCCCGGGCCTGGTTCTCATGGCACTGATGGGGTAGCCAGTGTCCTCCTTGGGACCCAGGAGAGGAGTTGGGCTCCCTCCCTGCCCCCTTCGCTGCTTTCTGAAGGACAACATTGCCAGGAAGCCTGGGCAGAGCTCCTTTTCACGGCCTTTGGGCCGAGACCACTGATTTACCCATGAAATTAAGGTTCTATCTTGGGAAGTTGTCCCCCGAACACTGTTAATTTAACCAGAACTGTCAGCTCGTGTCAGACCCATAAAACAGACTGGAAGGAATGGAAGGCTGGCCGGGGTGTCCTCTGCCATCTATCCCATTCCCATGCAGCCCTGACCCTCTGCCCCAGGAGGTAGCACAGCCCATGTTTTTCCTGTGACTTTTGAATCTTTCTTTGTGCACATGGAATCTAACCTTTTAAAGGGAAAACAGTCCATTCAGTTTTACCAGTTTTTCTCCCTGCCCTGGACGCATTCCTGAGCTAATGAGGACTCCATGTTGGATAGTGATGACCCGATCCCAGTGCAGACATGAGATTCTGTTCATTTGCAGAGAGAGACATGGGGACCCTTCTCCATTTATGCAAACAAATCCACAAGTCCCTCCCCCATTCTCTGACGAGGAAGCAAGGAGCAGGCGTTGTGTGTGTGTGTGGGGGGGTTCATTCCCTGGGCACCTTGATATGAGCTGTCTGGTCCCACAGAAGGGTCCTCCAGAGATGGGCCAGCTCTTGGAGAAGCAGGTCTGGACAGGATGGTGGGGCATGCTTGGAGCTGGGCAGGACTGTGCAGGTGAGATTGCCACAGGGAATGAATGAGGTGCTGCCTGTGGAATGGGGACCCCGTGGAAGGGCATTTGAGCAGAGCCAGATGGTGTGCCAGCCATGGGTCAGGAGAGAGAGGGTCCGTCCTGCCTGGGGGTGACGAGGCTGTTTCCAGTTTTGATGGGTGATGGAGCATGAGTCAGACCTCTAGGAGGGAAAGGAGGCTTGGGGACAGGCTAGGCAAAGGTCAGGGGGTGGGGGAGCCACGAAGCACACAGCTCACTGTGGGGGCCTCCCAGGGTTCCGGATGAGCAGGGCGGGGGTGCTGGGACTGGCTTGTCACAGCGTGCTGTGGGTCCGGGAGGCAGGAGAGGCTGTGGTCAGTGAGTTGGAAGGACTCACTCAGGGCAGCCCCTGAGCTTCAGAGTGTGGAGGCGGGTGAGGGAGGTCCGAGCCTGGGAGTCCCGTGGGAGGTTGGGAAGGCAGCCTGTAGGCCAGGTTTGTGAGAAGTCCCCCCTGTTTGCGCCAAGGGTCCCTGAGATGCTCCTCCAGCCCTCCTGGGACCCCCGCCAGGGCTCAGCCCCGGAGGCTCAGCATCTGCGTGCATTGGCGCGGGGCCGTGGGTGAATGGGTGGGTGGCAGGGGCCGCCGGCTCTCACTTCCCAGTTCTCCGTCACGTCTGCAGTAGATGGTACACCTCTAATTCTCATAAGCCTCTGCATGTGTATTAAATTTAAACACAAATCCAAAGTTCCCGTTTTCAAGGAGGTAGTTTTAGTAACAAATCTTGATGCTGATTTATCTGATTGCAGCAGTGATGTGAACAGATATATTTTTATGATTATTTTATGATCCCTCAAATGAACAACAGCTATCAGCTTCAGAAGATGATAAAGTCTGAGTAATTTTCAGTGCTTTTTTCTAAACATATTTAAGATTCAATCACAAAAGGCGAAGTGTGTGTGGTCTGAGTCCCTGGCTGTGGTCTGGGCTCGCCCCAGGGGGCTACAGGGCCTCACACCATCCTGGCTTTTGTCTTGAATGCAGTGGCCTCGTGGTCTACGCAGACGGACCCCTGAACTTGGACCGCAAGGCAGAAGACATGTCTGAGCTATTCCGACCCTTCCACACCTTGCTGCGGAAAATAAGGTGGGGGAGGGGCCGTGGGGGAGGGGAGGAAAGGGGGTGCTGCAGTCCCTGTTGGCCCCCAGCCCTCCTTTCTGTGAGGACGGGTGGGGCTCTTCCCAGTCCTCTCTGCTCACGTCAGAGGTGCTGCAACCTTGGTCTTTGTCTTTAGTTACTGGTTTATAATGTCTAGAGCCCCCGTGTAAGCCCCACACCCTTGTCTCCCCACAGAACCCAGCTCTTTGTTCTTGGCCGGTGACACAGTGACCATGGGTTTAAACTGTCGGTCACATGACCGCAGCCGCTATGGTCGAGGGCCCTCTGCGCGAGCGGGAGAGGCTGGGAAACGGGGTGATGTAGGTGCCCCCAGGGCCACACAGCCTGCAGGGGAGGGCTGTCAGCCGGGAGGGAAGCCGCAGGGCTGTGGCTGGGGCCCAGGCGGGGGTGGGTGCTTGCTAAGGGGCTTTCGTGAGTGCTCCCCCCAGCGTAGGGGCGAAGGGCCCAGCTCCCTTGAGCACCAGTGCCCCTCCCATGCTGTGGCTTGTCCTGGCTCCCCGGGGTTCCACGTGGCATTGGTGTCCTCAGCCCCCTGTGTGCTGCCCTGTGGGCTTGGTGGTGCCTGGTCTGGGTGACTGTCCTCTGCTCTAAGGGGTTCCCCTCAGCTTTTAGCAGCAACAGGCCTCAAGCCAGCCCCCTCCATCTTGTGCCTCCCCACAAACCCTCATTTCCCAGTGGCCTGGAGCCCTTCCGGGGGTGGCCCCTCGGAGCTGAAAGCGCCCAGCTGTGGCCTCCTGGACGGATTCCACAGCAGGAGGCTGTGGGCCCTGGTCCTCCGAGCTCCTCCCTGGCCCCGTGGCCTCGGACTCAGAGGTCTTTCTTACCGTGGCTCTGGTTTCTGGAAGCTCCCTTC
The DNA here is from genome assembly GCF_011800145.1 of Mirounga leonina. NCBI lineage: Eukaryota > Metazoa > Chordata > Mammalia > Carnivora > Phocidae > Mirounga > Mirounga leonina. Next base: position 80,157,496 of record NW_023270323.1, read on the forward strand.
CATGCCTTTGGTGGAGCTGATGACCCCGTGGACTCTTGCATGGACTTCCTGGGTCCAGCAGGACTGCCCAGCCCAGGGCAGCCCAGGGCCGGCTTTCCTTTCCTGGTGCCAGTTCTTGCAGAGAGCTGGAGAGTCCCCTGCTCCAAGCTGCCCTTGGCCCCATGAGGAGCCCAAGTGCTGTGAATCCAGACAGCAGACAGTGCCCAGCAGGGTGGTCCTTGGAGAGTCACTGGCTCTGGGGGCGGGCAAGGCACAGCCTGGGTCCTGTGACGGGTGCTTGGTCCAGACCATGGCTCATCCGAGAGATAGCTGCAGCTGCTTGCCTCGCACCCAGGCCCAGCTGTGGGCATTCCGGGCAAACTGCGACCCTGGACCTAGAGGCTGCTGCCCTCCCTGGTCGTCTGATGATGAATGAGGAGAGATGGTGGATGGAAGAGCAGGGGGCTGGGCACAGACGGGGTGCCTTGTGGGGGAAGGGCCAGTGCATGGGGATGGGGGGGGCACTGGGCGCTGGGATGTGGGCGGGGGAGCGGTCCAGAGCATCAGAGACAGGTGCGACATGCTTTGAAGTCTGATGTACGTGATTGGAATCAGAGGAAGGAAGAAGGGCACCTGCTGGCTCAGTCGGGGCAGTGGGGCATGCGACTCTTGATCTCAGGGCTGTGAGTTTGAGCCTCACGCTGGGTGTAGAGATCACTTAAAAAAATAAAATCTTAAAAAAAAAAGGAAGGAAGGAATTTTCCAAAACTGAAGAGAAATCTCTGCCCGCAGACCCAGGAGGCTCAAGAACTACAAGGAAGATAAATACAAGCATACTTGGGTATATCATAGTAAAATTGTTGAAAACAGAGGAAAAAAATCTTAAACACAGCCAGAGAAAAAGGACATATTTCTGGGAAAAGAACGTAAAATTGACAGCTGTCTCCTGAGAAACAAACAAACAATGGGAGCCTGAAGGCAATGGAATGATGTTATTTCAAGTGCTGGAAGAAAACATCTGTCCACCATGAAGGCGAAATGGTGAGTTACTGAAAAGCAGAGGCTGAAGGGATACAGCAGCAGCCTGCCCACAGAGAAGAGTTAATTGGAGTTCTTCAGGCAAAGGCAAACGCCCAGATACAAATGTGGAAATGCAGGAGAGACTGCAGAAGTCTGTGTGGGTGGACGTGAATAAGTGTGCATTGTGCAGAACGATCATCACCATGTCTTGTGGAGTTCAGATTACACGTGGCATCGTTAACATTTGAAAATAAAATCAACGTTTTGCTACAAAAATTTTTTAAAAGAGGAAGGAGAACCAAATCACTTTGAAATTACAGTGTGAGAATTTGAAAAATTCAATACCTATTTTATGATGAAAATATCAATGGGGATTTCCTTAATCTGATGAGAGAGAGATGCATGCACACACACACATGAAGTTGAATCCTTCTGTCCCATTGTACACAAAAATTAACTCAAAGTGGACCCAGGACAGAAATGTGAGACCTGAGACAATAAAACTCTTACAAGACCACGTTGGACAAGTGCTCTACCATGTCGTGTTTTGGAAATGATTTCTTGGACCGGACACCAAAGACACAGGCGACAAAAGAAAAAATAGACAAATTGGACTTGAAAGTTTTAAAATTTTGTGCGTCACGAGACACTCTCAACAGAGTAAAGAGGCAGCCCACAGGTTGGAGAAAATATTCTCACATCTTATACCTGATAAGGGATCGATACCCAGAAGCTATAGAGAACTCCTAAAACTCACCAAGAAAAACCAAACAACCCGATTCCAAAGGGCAAAGGATTTGAAAAGACATTTCTCCGAAGAAGATGTATGAATGGCCAACAAGCACATTAAAAGATGCTCAACATCATTAACTGTCAGAGACACGCAGATCAAAACCACAATGTAATTCTTCCTCCCACCTGGTAGGATGGGAGGAAGACAAATAACAAATAACAACAACAACAACAACAAATAACAACAAATACTATGTGTTGGCAAGAATGTGGAGAAATTAGAATCCTGTGCCCCGTTGGTGGGAGTGCAAAATGGTAGTGCCGCTGTGGGAAAACACTGTGGAGGTCCCTCAAAAAATGAAAAATAGAATTGTGAGATGACCCAGCAATTCCACATCTGGGTATATTCCCCAAAGAGCTGAAAGTAGTGTCTCAGAGAGACGTGTGGACAGCCGTGTCCAAGAAGCATTATTCACGGTAGCTAAGGTGTGGGAGCAAGCCAAGTGTCCACTGATGGATGAGTGGAGAAGTGAAATGTAGTCCATCACACAAGGGAATGTTATCTGGCATAAAAAGGAAAGCAGTCCCGACACCAGCCACCACACGGATGAACCCGGAGGACGTGCTTGGTGAACTAAGCGGCCACGAAAAGACAAACTATGTGTGATTCCAATTATAGGAGGGACCTGGACTAGTCAGAATCATGGAGACAGAGAGCGGGCGTGGGTGTCGGGCGGGGGGGCTGGGGGTGAAGTGTGCTGGTAGTGTTTATGGGGACAGAGTTGCAGGTTTACAAGATGAATGTGTTCTAGGAGCGGATGGTGGGGGTGGTGGCGCTAGGATGTGAATGTATTTAGTGCCACTGAATTGTCACTTAAAATGGTTAAGATGGTAAATTCCATGTCATAGTAGTTCTATCACAATAAAAAATTTAAATATCGTCTGCAGTAATGTCAGTAAGTATCAGCTGCTTAAGCATAAATCTGCAGTTGTCTAAGGCCGCCACTGAAAGTTAGGAAACATTACTGGCATGAAATGTTAAAGATGTAGAGAGAGAGTGATTCCATATTCAAGGAGTGAAGAACTTAACATTGCAGACATGTCCATTATCCTCAAATCAATCTATGAATTCTGCGCAGTCTCAGAATCTCAGGAGGTTTTTGTCTCTTTTGGTAGAAACTGACAAACTAATTATCAAATTCATGTGGAAATGCAAGGGACCTAAACTAGCCAAAAAGAAGAAGATCCCTGGAGAAAAAGAACATTATTTACCCACTCTACCCATGCTGGGCTTTGGTTCTTTCCAAATGATGCTGGTGTGACCACGCTTGTGAATACGTGTGCATTTCTGCTGCAGCAAAGCCGACAGCGCTGCTGGGCAGGGAGCGGCTTCCGACCCCGTCAACAGGACAGAGCCTAGAAAGAGACCAACACGTCCGCACCCCCCTGATTTATGACAAAGGAGACATAGCAGAGCAGTGGGGATGGTTGCTGTTTTCCAATAAATGGGCCGAGTCAGCAAATATCCATGTGAGGAAAAACGGGTCTGGATCTTTATCATAATCATACACAAGAATCAACTCCGGATAGATCACAGATACACACGTGGAAAGTAAAACAATGAAGATTGCCGAGGAAAGCAGCAGGAACATCTTTGTAACCTTGGAGTAGGCAGATTGCTTAAATAGGACAGAAAAAAAAGGGGGTGCCTGGGTGGCTCAGTCGTTAAGCGTCTGCCTTCGGCTCAGGTCATGATCTCAGGGTACTGAAATCGAGCCCCATGTCGGGCTCCCTGCTCTGCGGGAAGCCTGCTTCTCCCTCTCCCACTTCCCCTGCTTGTGTTCCCTCTCTCGCTGTGTTTCTGTCAAATAAATAAATAAAATCTTTTTAAAAAAGAAAGAAAGCCCCAGAGTTGGGGAACAGATCCATCAAAGAACTCAAATCCAAAACATAAAGAACTCCTGTCGATCTGTAAGAACAAGAGTGATTACCCAACTAAAAATGGGCAGAAGACCTGAAAAGGCCTCACAGAGGGTACATCGAAGGGCTGCCAAGCGTGCACGCCAGTGCGCACTCCATCATTCAGCAGGCTGAGCAGTTTAAAGTGAAAAACGGCAGGAGTGCCTGGGGGTGCCAGCGACCAGGCCTGAGAGCCGCAAGGGAATGTCCCGGGTGCACAGTGTGAGCCCCGCAGCAAGGTGCAGGTGTGTCCCCCTGGGAGGCGCTCCAAGAGGGTGGGCAGCCAGAGCCCAACAAGTGTGGAGCAGATTCTTACCCACGAGACTGGACCATCGACAACCATCACCAAGTAGGGTTGTCGGATCCAGCAAGACAAAACCAGCAGAACCCTCCGAATTTGAATTTCAGATAAACAGTGAGTTTATCTTGCACTTTCTTAGTGCAAGAATGTTCCACATGCTCCTCATTTGGGACATTCTTATTCTAAAAAATATTCATATGCTTAAGAAGTATTTGTTGTTTATCTGAAACTCAAATTCAACTGGCCATCCTGCGTTTCCCCTGGCGGCTCTATACAAATATGATATTGCCAAACAAAATCTGCCTCTAGAGAGTGTGGACAGCACATTCCCATTTACGCAGGGAGTGACAAGAGGCAAGACCACCTCAGTCTTTGGAAGTCAGGGTGGTGGGGGTGGCAGGGAGTGAGCAGGGAGGCACGTGAGGGCCTGCGAGCCTGGTTCACCGCCCGCCGTTGGATCTGGGTGCTGTCCGCGTGGGCGTGCTCAGTTTATGAAGAGTCACAGGCTGCGCGTTTCCGGGAAGTACACTTTTCCATGCGTTTCCAAGACTGCACGGGAGTCTTTAATCTGGACTCAGACCTACACTGGCAGAGAGCAAGGCGCATCCGCGTAGAGCTGCTCTAGACGCATCCCAGGCGTTGCCACATTAACTCCCTTCAGGTCACTGGTTCAGTGCCCCTTCCTCTAGGAAGCCTCCCCAGACTACGTCAGGTGTGTTCATGTGCCCTCCTGCCCGTAGGCATTTTCTTTTGTTGTAGTTGCTGTTGTGATGAAGTCATCATTCACAGAAACGGTGTTTATTACCTGCATCTTCCAACGTAGCCCCAAGGGCATGACGGGCCTGAGCTGTGCCTGCACGTCTCTCCATCTGGCCCAGAAAGGGCGCTCGAGAACATGTGTGGAGTGAGAGCCTGTATGTGAACCAACATTTTGTTTTTACTCCTAGAAGGTTTTCTTAACACGATGATCGCGTCCCTAAGAACCAGGGCCTTCTTGTTTTCCGCAAGAGTTGTGAGAGCCTCACTTTTGAGAAAGAAACCATCGCAGGAAGGCAGTCATCCGTCCCCGTGGCCGCCGTCCGACCTGTGGCTCGGGAGGATCCCCACAGACACCTTGTTGCTTCCCTGCGGATGCAGCTGCCAAGCACGCTGTGTCCGTCCGCTCTCGGCCAGGGGGCTGGTGTGGCCTTTGGGACCCTCACCCGTGGTTTTTGTCTTGACCCTTGTAGGGATTTGCTGCAGACCCTGACCGAGGACGAGCTTCACACGCTGGAAAGGAACCTCTGCATTTCCCAAGACGTGGAGTTCCCCATCCGTGCAGACACCCAGGTGCCCCCAGCCCTGGCACCGGCCTTCCCCTCACCCCTTCCCGCCGAGGAGCTGCTCTCAACCAAGGCCAAGAACCCGGAGGCGGAGCTGGCTTGCTCCATGCAGTACGACGACCAGGAGCTGGAGCAGCTCAACCGCATGGTCCACAGGGCGGGGGACGAGATGTCATCCCTCCTCTCCCCGCCCAGTGCCTGCCAGTCCCCAGCACGCCGGCCAGGGGTGGAGGGCAGCCCCCATGGGGAGGCGTCCCCAGGCAGTGCACGGCTGCGGCCGGGCAGCGACGAGGAGGAAGGAAGGGTGTTCTTCATGGATGACGTGGAGGGGGCCGCAGAGGCCCCGGGCGGCTCGTCCGGGTGGGCGGGCAGCACCAGTGCTGACCCCCAGGAGAGAGGGCAGGGCGGGGGGCGCGGAGAGGCGGAGGAGGGGGACCTGAGCAATAACAATGACGTCCCTCACGACAAGATGTGGGCGCTGGGCCCCAACTCCTGCAGCTGCCTGGATGGGCAGCCGCACCTGGACGGCTGGGAGGGGGGCGTGGACGCCGCGGAGACGGCCGAGATGATCGCCCACCGGACCGGGGGCATGAAGCTCTCAGCCACCGTCATCTTCAACCCCAAGTCAACGCCCGCCGTGGGCTCTGCCGTCTCTGCCACGGAAGCCTCCAGGGACGGTGTCTCCCCGTCGGAGCCTGCAGCCGAGGGGACAGACGGTGGCTCCCACAAACTCAGCACCGCGGCCACCAGCTGCCTCCTTAACTCCTGCGTATGCTGCGGGGGCTGTGGGGGCGGCAGGGAGGACGCCGCCGCCCAGAGTCTGCGGGACAAGTGCGGCCGGGGAAGCGTCATCAGCACCTCTGAGCTCGGCTCCGCCAAGGGCCCAGCCCAGAGACAGGAGGAGGCCCGGCCTGTGCTGGAGGCACTGCCCTCAGAGGACGCCCCCACTTCCAAGTGCCTGACACACACCTCGGGGCCTCAGCTGGACACCGCAGACGGGTCACCTGGAGCGGACAATGGCATGGCTGGGCCGCAGGACAAGGGGCAGCCCTCGAAGGCCAGGGTGGAAAGTCAGCAGGGAGAGGCGGCCGAGGAGGAGCCTCAGCGCCTGTCGGGCTCCAGGTAAGAGCCATCTCTGCCCGCCCTGGATTCCTCTCTTTGCATTCAGGGCTCATTCCCACGGGGCTCTCGGTGTGGAGGTGGGGGGAGGTGGCCAGTGTGGGACACCTACGCCACGGGGAGTTAGGCAGCATATATCAGCCTGGTCGCCCAGTCCAGCGGAGAAATGTCCCCCAGTGAGTCCCTGCCCACCCTCCTTCTGATGTTACAGGGACCTCTCAGGTGGTGTGGGCACAGTGCCAAGCCCTCTGCCCACCCCCTTTCACCACCGTGGCCCATCCTGGCCCCAGGTGATCCATGTCTGTCTGGGGGCGGGGTGGGGGCAGGGACTGGGCAGCGGACACCCCTGAACATGCTTTCCACTTTGATCACTGTGGTGGCCTTGGCCCAGCGCCCACCTGACCCACGCGGCTGCTTAGCTCCCGTGGGGTTGCAGTTAGCTGTGTGGATGCTCAGCAGTGGACGTGGCGCCCCTGGGGGCCGTGCTGGGATCCCGGGACCACCCTGGGGCCGCCCTGGGTATGTTCTCAGGCAGTGCCCCCAGGACTCTGTTCTCTCCGCCCCCCGCCCTCCCCCGGGGCACTCCTATGCTCTTCTCCAGAGGCAGGGGACCAGGAAGGGGGGGCCGAGGTGGGGGCATGGGTCTGCAGGGCCCTGGCGTCTGCACACCTCTTTTGACTCAAGGCCGCTCTCCCTTCCCTTGCTCCCCACACCCTGGACATATCCTGATGAAGCACATTCAGTGAGCGTTGCCCCCACGCCCGCCATGTGCCTGCGACATCCTCAGCATTGGGAAGGGGGTGCTGGGCTCACACGCGACTGTTGAATTGTCACAACCCCTGGTCCTCTCCCTGGGGCGCTGCCTGCTGGGTCTGCCGGCAGGAGGTGGGAGGACGGGGGTGGGGGGGTTCAGGCTGGAAGCCGGACACAGCCCCCGCGGCCACGGTCCTCCGGCAGTGTGTGACAGGGGCTGGCCAGGACCCCACGGGTGTCAGGGCCACCGTTCCACGTCCCCCAGGAAGCTCTGTGTGGGGTCCCTGAGCCCCGGACGACCACTAACTTACCCTCCGTCTCCGTGGATTTGCCTCTTCTGGACAGTTCCATGCACAGAATCACATGGTACGTGAGCTTTGATGCCTGTCTCCGTTCCCTGAGCGTGATGTCTCCAAGGCTCGTCAGTGTTGGGGCAAACATCGGTGGCACTTCTTTCCTTTTTGTGGCTGACTGATATTCTGCTGGACAGACAGAACACGGTCTGTCTGTTCATCCGCCGGTGGGCGGGTGTTGTTTGTACGTCGGCTGTCATGAATGATGCTGCTCTGCAGAATTGCGTCCACACTCTTGTGTGGTCAGAGGTTTTCTTTCTTCTGGGTGTAGATGCAGGAGGAGACTTGGTGGGTCATACGCTGACTCTGCAGCTTTTTGAGGGGCTGTCAGCTGTTTCCCGGAGCCTCCACGGTGCATGCTCCCGCCGGTCATGCGCCGGGCCCCGCGTTCTCTACATCCTTGCCAGCGCTCGTTGCGGCCCCAGCGTTGGTTAACTGGCTCCTTTGTCCTTCGAGCACACAACTAAGCCCCCGGTGTTACAGCAGGTCATTTTACCCCATTTAGCACAAGATATGTAGAGATGGTCATTGACATTTAATTGTATAATTATCTCGAATATTCGCTTGGTTCCCATCAAATCTATAAACTACAGTGTATGCAGAGAAGTTTATCTCTTCACCTTGCTCTTCCTAAAGGTAACAGTTTTTAAGTTTTTTACAGTTTGCCTTTCAATTTTAAAAATAAAAGCAAAGATGTACACACATGCATTCTCCCCCCCACCCCCAGGGCCTCACCCTGCAAACACTCTCGTCCGCCCTGCTCTCCTGGCCTTCTAGCTGGGAGGCCTGGCCATCGTAGCTTCTGGAGGCGGGCTCACCTTCCCGTCCAGCCCATGTGGCTGAGCCAGCGCACCCTCAGGCAGGTCTTGTGCTGGCCGTGGGGCTGTGCCGGACTCGGCTGTTACAGACGGTGCAAACGTCTTCTCCTCTTTCCGATAAAGCTGTTTTTGAGATGCAAGCGCAGCCACGTCCGGAGGAATGAATTATTGTCACAACGCGCTGGACAGCTTTCTTCCTCAGGGCCCGCCGCACAGGGTTGATTATTGGTAAGTGAATCATCTTTCTGCAAGGATGATAGGAAATCATCAGAAATTCTTCCACAGGGTATGTGGATTTTTCAGTTTTTGACCTGCCCCCGCCCCTTTTCTGGTCCAGCCGGTGGACACCTACTCTGTCTCCTGCTTTCCTGACATTTCCCACGGTGGACACCGCTCGTTTGCGTTATGAAGATGGCTTCCCGGGCCCCATCCAGCTTCGCTCAAACGCTGAAGCTGAGCTGAGCAGAGGAAAGAGAAGCCCCACCGTGGCCTTGAGACAGTCCCATCTTCCCGGGAAGCTTTATCCAGAAGGTGCAGAGGGCCTGAGGAGGGAAGAATGTGGCAGGTGGCTGGTGATCAGGACAGCCATGCGTCTGGGCCAGGGCCTTGGACAGCGGTGCCCCCCTCCCCCTGGCGCCAGAGGCAGCCGGAATCAGGTCAGCCGGGTGTCGGCAGATGGGGCCCGTGGTCCACCAGCCGCAAATATGACAGGAGCACCATTCCCTCACGTCACAAGCTGACCTTACGGAGCGTGATCTAATAGTAATGCTGGAGGTGACAGTCACAAAAGACCAACCTCACACAGGCGGAACGTTTACCCCGATTCCAGCGGGGAGATTCCTGAAAGTCGGGTGTTGCTGTCCTCATGATGTCTCGAGGCTTCACGATGGAGACCGCGGGGCTCGAGTGCAGGGGCAGCCTGCAGATGGGGAGGCTGGTGTCTGCGTCGGCTCAGACCGCCCAGAGAGGTGGCTGGCCTGCAGCCTCCTGCCTGTCCGCCCCCCGCAGGTGCCTCTGCAGTGGGGACCGGCGGTGGCGGGAGGAGTGAGCAGCGGGTGTGGTGCTGGGCTCGTGAGCTCCCGGTCCCGTGGTCCCTCGAGGAGGTCACTCAGGCACAGCCTCACACCTCTGCGCGCCACACAGAGCTGGTCCAGGCAGGAAGCGCATGGAGCTGTGACAGAGGTCTGCTCATCCCGAGGACACAGGGAGTGGATTTTCCTGGTCAAGCAGAAGCCAGGTGGAAGGACCGGGCACTGGGCTCTCTGCCAGGCTGGCCGGAGGGTCTGGGCTGGAGAGGCGCCCTCTGGGGCATTCCCCCAGGCCCTACATTCAACCCGCTGCACCACAGACCAATTCCATCAGTGCTGTTGCCAGGTGCTGAGACATGGCCCCCTGAAGAGTCCTGGAAAGAATGTTCTAGAACCATGCGTCCTTCAGCTCTTTTTACTGGCCTCTCTCCTGCCTTTTCAGGAAAAGTTAGGATCTTTTTAAAGGGAAAGTTAGCATTTTTAAAAAGATTGTCGTTCCCTGTCTAGACTTACCTCACTGTTCCAGAACCTTCCATGCTCTTAAAGCCTGAATAAGCCACTTGTCTACAGCGTGGAGGCTCGGCCTGCCTCACATCTGTTTGTCCTTTCCACGGACATTTGACCAGAGTGTTTCCATCCTGCTGCCTTCTTTAAAAAATACCATGGGGTTGGGGCGCCTGGGTGGCTCAGTCGTTAAGCGTCTGCCTTCGGCTCAGGTCATGATCTCAGGGTCCTGGGATCGAGCCCCGCATCGGGCTCCCTGCTCGGCGGGAAGCCTGCTTCTCCCTCTCCCACTCCCCCTGCTTGTGTTCCCTCTCTCGCTGTGTCTCTCTCTGTCAAATAAATAAAATCTTTAAAAAAAAAAAATACCATGGGCTCTTTTTTTCTTACTATAAACGTGGTCCCCGTTCATCATAGAAACTCTGAAAACGTTAGAAGAACAACAGAAGGAAATAAAAATCACCCCGAATCTTTTGAGCAGTTTTATTTTTTTCACTACATATTATGACCATTTCTCTGTAAAGCGCTTAAAAAATACTATTTCCATTGAATTCTACTGTATCCTAAGGACATAAGGACATAGCTAGTTTATTCTACATTTTCCCGTTTCCGTGTGTTTTTCCATGCTAGGTTAGCCTGTGGCCCCTCTCCCTTAGGGTTCTGTGTCTGCCCCTGGGGTTATGTCTTTAGAGCGGATCCTTGGGTCACCATGGCAAAGGCGCCACTTACCGCCACGTAAGGTCAGATTGCTCTCCAGACATGCACCCATTTATCAATTCATCATAGCAAGGTGCCCCCCTCCCCCCGAGACTTGAGAGGCAAAACACAACGCCCTGGTTGCTGTAGTTGGCTTTCCTCTGATGATTGGTACCCTGGGTACTTCTTCCTTCGTGTGCAAAGCGACCACTCCTGTCTTCTGCCTGTTTTCTGACTGGGTTTTCATGACTTGTTTACTGACTTGAAAGCGTTCCTTCTGTCTGGTGCGTCTGCTGTGGACAGATTTACCCCACGTGCTCCTTGCCCCCTGATTCCATGTGTTGGTGTCTTTTTTTTTTTTTTAAGATTTTATTTATTTATTTGAGAGAGAGAGAGAAAGCATGAGGTGGGGAGGGTCAGAGGGAGAAGCAGACTCCCCACTGAGCAGGGAGCCCGATGTGGGACTCGATCCCGGGACTCCAGGATCATGACCTGAGCCGAAGGCAATCGCTTAACCAACGAGCCACCCAGGCGCCTGGTGTCTTTTGATTTATAGAAGCCTTTCATTTTGTTTTGTGTAATTACGTTTATGAAAATTCTAGAGAAACCTTGTGGTTCTCGCTTTCCTTTTTTTCCTCTGGTTGGTTGTGCACTTTCCATCCCTCCTCTCCCCAAGGCCAGGGCATCGGGCTCATGTGCCGTGGCTTTCTTTGTTTTACCACTGACCCTGACCCGGTTTTGGAGGTCTGGGTGGTTCTGCCTTCTGAGATTGTCTCTGACAGTTGGGACTGATGGCCACCCTGACGCACAGGCAGGGTCACTCCAGTCTGGCTTCGGGCCACCTCGCTGCCTGTCCTGCTCTGGAGGCCTGCTCTGCAGTATTCAGTTCCCCAGCTGCATTTGAGAGTCTGGCTGGCGGCCCCCCTGCCTCTCCCTCATGCAGTTGGTGGGCCTCCCTGGCTGTCGTTTTGGGTCAAATGGTGAGAATCTGGAAGCGCTGTCCCCGGCACAGGCTTCTGAGCCTCTGCTCCGAACAGGTGACGTGTGCTCTGACCAAGTGCACCGTCCTTGCAGGGGGAAACTGCTAGCAAGGCTCACCTGTTGTGATTCCTCACCTGTTCGGGTAGTGGTATAGAGGGCCTGTTCCCCCGCACCTGCAGATGCCGTGGGAGGCTGGGTCCAGGGGAGGGAGGGCGCCTGCGGCTGGATGCTTGACCTCAGCCTCCCCGAGCCTCCATTTGTCAGCTGCAGAATGGGCTAACAAGGGTCGCCTGCTCAGGTGGCTTCCGGGGGAGGAGCTGAGGCCACAGAACATTGTTCCTTCTTGTTACTCTGCATCTTCCTCCTTGTTACTTGTCTTCGTTACTCGCCGTTCCTCACCCGTCATTACTCATGCCGTGGCTCAGGATTGTTACTCACGGCCCCTTGCCATCTTGCTGTTACCAGTCTTGACTTTACCTCCCCGTTGCATCCCCGGATTTCACTGTTTCCAGGCCTCATTCACCACTCCGCACGGGTAGTGTGACCCCCGGGCAGGGTGACCTGGAGCACTGTGGTGGGACTCGGGCCCAAGCTGACAGACTCTGGACGACTCCAGCCTCCGGCGCCACCGCTGACTGAGCTTGGTTCTGGCCCGGCTCCTTTTCCAGCGGATCCCTTGCCTTCCTGTGTGGTGCTGCCCCGTCGGGGTCCCCCCGAGCCCCTCTGCCCACTGCCGGGGTTGGAACCCAGGCTCAGGGGTGCCGGGGCCCTGGGATGCCCGGGTCCATCCCCCAGCAGTATGGCTGCAGAGAGGAGCCAGCTCCAGGGCCCCTGGGCCCCATGGACCCTCCTCCCCAGACGGAGGGAACTGTTTGAGGTCTCTGTCTGAGACCCTGCGGACCTCGGCCCCCTCCGTGGCCAGCCCAGGGGAGGGCAACACGTGGCTGCACAGACAGAGCTTCCTCCAGAAGCGTGTGGTGGCTGGCGAGGCCTCCATCACGTGGAAACCTTCCCCAGAGGCGTGGGGCGGGCTCTTCTGATGTGCCGTGGGCACGCCTCACCCAGTCGGCTTTCCCTCTAGCCGACCAAGTCCGGCTGGGCCCTCTGTGCCTGGGATCAGCCCCGCTGGCATATCTTCTGGCCTCCACGACCTGGAAGGGTGTGTGTCCCTTTCCAGTGTATGATCTGTAGCCTCAGCTTCTGGTGCAGGCAGTGGGGTGGTTGGGGGTGCCCCGGGGAACGAGGCCTGAGCCGGCACCTTCGAAGGTAAAGGGGATGTGAGCGGAAAGGACTGTGCTGCCTGGGCAGACTGGCCACTCAGTGACCCCAGACGTGGAGGATCCGTTTCCTGGCCTGCCCCCCCACCCCGGTTCTTCCTGGGGCTCGGCAGAAGACCAGCTCCAAGATGGGGTGACGGGCGGGGCGGGGCCTACCCCTGACCTCTCTCTGGCAGCTGCGGGGCCCCGGGCTTGTGTCCGCCCCATCGGGACATGCCCGTCGCTGCCCTTTCTGCCAGAGCCATTCTGGGGCGGGACGCTGGGGGCAGGCCTCGCTGCTGCAGCCATCCGTCCCCGGGGCAGGTGTCCCCCACGCAGTGCAAAGAGGGCGAACCCTCCACCACGTCACGTCCCTGGAAGGAAAAACAAGAATGATTGAGCGGGTTAAAAATAGAGACAGACTTGGAATTAATTAGACTCTTGAAAAACAGATTAGGCGTAATGACTGTCAGCAAGTCAACTGCTAAGTGATGGGGCTGCGCGGCCGACGCGGGGCGGGACGGGAGCGAGCGCGGGCATGAGCTCAGAGGGCAGGTCAGGGCTGGGCTCTTGCCTGAGCCCCTCACTGCACCGGCCAGGCACCCTCCAGCAAGCACAGTGACCAAGGCCCATGCTGCTAGAAGCCCACAGGGTCGCAACAACCCTGTGAGGCCACGGGGAGTCCCACACCGGTAGGCACTCGGGTGGGGGTCCTGGGAGGGATGCTGCCCTTCTTGTTGATGGGCCTCCCCAGTGTCAGGGTCCTTCTTACGAACTCACAGCCAGGTGTGGAGCTGGCCTGGCTGAGGGGTGGTGGTGACTGCCTGGTGAGTGGGCACCCAGGACAGCTCCGTCCTAGCCTCCTCCCCCTGGTGGCCCCACCCAGCGTGGCCTTAGAAGGCCCCCCTCATTCCAGACAGCTCTTTCCTCCAGACTGGTTGCCTCCCTGCACCCCAGACATCTCACGTCCTCCCACCCTGCTGCTCCCTCCGCCTTTGTCAGTGCAGGACTGGGTCTGCTTCCCTCTTTCCCCACCTGCCCCACCCCGTGGGGGTGCAGTGCCAGGAAGAAGATAAAATCGATGCATAAGATGGGGAGTGACAGGTGGGCTCTGGGGCAGCTCCTGCAGTCAGAGCAATCAGGGGAGGCCTCCTTGGGGTGGTGACACCCCCTGAGACCTGAATGGAGGGCGGGGGACGGAGGGGATGTGCCCCAGGCAGTAGGTCCAGCAAAGGCCAAGGTGTCAAGCTTTTTAACCTGGGCTGTTTCGATGGCAGGAAGTGGTATCCACAGTGGTGTCAATCTGCGTGTCCTTGAGGACCAGTGATCAGTGATATTGAACATCTTTTCATGCGCTCCTCTGCCACCAGCCTGTCTTCTTTGGTGAAGCATCTACTGTATTCAAACCTTTTGCTGTTTCTTTCATTTGGGTTTTTCCTTATTGAGCTTTGAGCATTCTTCATTCATTCGGGGGTCCTTTATCAGATATAATTTGCAAGTATTTTCTCCCAGGCTGTGCATTGTCCTCTCATTCCAAGTATCTTTTGAAGAACAGAAGTCCTTAATTTTGGTGAAGTCCACAATTTGTCAACTTTTTTCTTTCATGGATTGCAATTTTGGTGTCATATCTAAGAATTACTTTTATGACCCCAGATCACAGAGGTTTTTCTTCTGTTCTAGAAGCTTTATACTTTTCGTTTTTACATTTAGGTCTGTAATCCATTTGGGGCTAACTTTGTATATGGTGTGAGGTATGGATCAGAGTCTTATTTTGTTTTGCATAACGAAAGCCAGTTGCTTCAGCCCGATTTGTTGAGAAAGCCCGTCCCTTCCCCACTGAATTGCCTTTGCACCTTTGTCAAGTCCGTCAGCTGTATCATGTGGGCTTATGTCTGGACTGACTCGTCCGTTCTGTTCATCTGTCTGCATGGACACCAGTATCACTCTGTCTCGATTATGGTAGCTTTATAATGAGCCTTAAAGTCAAGCAGTATAAATCTACAGCTTCCTCTTCTTTTTCAAAGTCGTTTCAGTTATGCTGGGTCCTCTGTATTTCATGTGAATTTTAGAACCAGGTTGTCAATTTATAGGAAAAACAAAAGCAAAAACAAAAACAAAGCCTACTAGGACTTTGACTGGAATTTTGTTGAATCTACAGATCAACTTGGGAAGAATTAACCCCTTAATAATATCAAGTCTTCCAATTCATGAACATGGTCTATCTCTCCTTTTATTTATGTTTTTAATTCTCTCAGCAAAGTTTCATTGTTTTTACTGTAGAAGTCTTGCACATCTTTTTTCAGGTCAGATTTATCTCTAAGTATTTTATATTTGTGACACTATTGAAAATGATATTGTCTCGTAATTTCAATTTCTATTTGTTCATTGGTAATATCGGAAGATGTAATTGAGTGCTGTAAATTGGTCTTGTCTCCTGCAACTTTACTAAACTCACTTCATTAGTTACAGTAGTTCTTATGAAGATTCATCAGATATCCTGTGGATGATGATGTCACCGGTGAGAAAAGCCAATTTTATGTCTCCTTTTCAATTGGATATTGTTTACTTCTTTTTCTTGCATTTTTGCCCTGGCAAGGACCTCTAGTACAATGTTGAATAGAAAAGCTGACACAGGATATTTTTGCCTTGTTCCTGATCTCAGAGGGAAAACATTTACTACCTACTGTTGGCTGTAGGGTTTTCATAGGCACCTTAAGCAGGTTCAGGAAGTTCTCCTTTATCCCCAGTTTTCTGAGAGTTTTTATCAAGAATAGATGGGTTTTCTGAAATGCTTTTTCTGCATATTTTGGGATGATCATATTGTTTGTATTTTTTAGTCTGTTAATGTGATAAATGACATTGATTGATATTTAGATGTTGAGTTAATTTTACATTCCTGGGATGAACCTTGGCCACTACGTATTATCCTTTTTATGTATTGTTGGCTTTGATTTGCTAAAATTTTGTTAAGAATTTTGCATCTGATGGTGAAGAATGTCAGGCAGCAGTTTTCTTTTCTCATAATGTCCTTTTCAGATTGGGTATCAGAGCAAAGCTGAGAGCCTAGGGTGAGTTGGGGAGCATTCCCACTTCTTCAATTTTCCAGAAGAGTTTGTGTAGAATGGGTACTATTTTTAGCTTAAATATTAGTTAGAATTCACCAGTGAAGCCATCTGGGCCTAGAGTTTTCACGGGGAGGTTTTTAAACTACAGTTTCAATTTCTTTGCTAGACGTGGGTTTGTTCAACTACCCAGTTCTTATTCAGTGAGTGGAAGAGCTTATTCACATAGTCCTCAGTCCCTGCTCCGTTCCGTCCTCTTGACTTCCGCTCAGACAGGCTGATACCAAATAGCTGGGCAATGGTCCTCTGCCTGGAGTCCCAGGGCTCCCTACACTCCTGGTTTCTGGGACCCAGGCCACCTGCCCCAGCCCCTGCCCCATGGCTGCCTCCTTGCACCCTGACCAGTGTCAGCTTTCTAGATGATCTCCGCACTCTCCTGCCTCTGGTCCTTGTTTGCTCCTTGGGTCACTGTCCCCAGCCTGTCTGCCATGACATCCCTCCCATCTCTGCTACACCACGTCACCGTGTGCCTTTGATGAAACTCATGGGGAGCTTTGCCAGTGGCCCTGTCGAGTGCCGCGGCTGCATGTCCTTGCCATCCCTGTTTCACAGATTTGAAACAGAACCCCTCAGCGGGGGCAGTCCCTCTCATTTGTCTGACTCTGGTTTGGGGACCAACTACAGGGCCCCTGGGCCCATTCCCAGAGTCCAGCCTTGAGTCTCACATCTGTGATGATCCATCCTACCGGTGCCCACACCACCTCTCTTAGGCTGGGAGAAGCATACCTGTCCTAGCTTGAGTGAAAATAAGGGGCTGCCAAGGGTTGGAAGGTAGCTGGCCAAGCAGGACACCCTGGGATTTGGAGGGGGACGTCGGGGCTCTTGTCCGGTCTATCACATCCTGGGTTTTCTCCTTCCAACTCCTGCCCCTGCAGTGGACCTCTTCTGGGCCACTGCCCCTTAGCACGGTGCTGGCAGCCGTCCAGCCCAGCTTCCATAGCAGGATCCTTGCCCTCATCCCAGCCCGTGTGTGCAGTCTGGATGTTCGTGGCTTGAGGGGGCCACCCTGCAGGGGCAGCTCCAGGGGAGGGGGCTGGTGGAGTCCAGGCCTGCAGTACTGGGCCTCCAGGTATGACCGTCCCGCCCTCCTTCCCTGCAGCCCCGCGACCTATGTGTCCTTATTCTGCCCAGCTCCCTGCTCCTTGAATATCTGGGGCCTCCACAGTGCAGGGGTGGAAGCCGGGGCTTTGAGCAGTGTGCTTGGTAAGCGCTGACCCCTCCTCAGGATGCGGGGGGGCGGCCTGGCTGCTGCCCGGGGACTCCAGCAGCACCCTAAAGGGCTTGTCTCCTCCACCGTGGGGCCAGGAGACTCCCCTTCTGAACAGCCACTTCCTCAAGCAGAGCCTTTGCTCCCGTCTTCTTGGAGGCAGATACGAGAAAACAGGTTTAAATTGCTGAGTGTGGCATAGCAGGGAGGCCCAGATGCTGTCTGCAGTCCATCACCCACGGCTTTGTTCACCAGCCATGGAGCCTTCTGTTCTCAGAGCTTTTATTTATTTATTTATTTATTTATTTATTTATTTATTTATTTATTTATTTATTTAAAGATTTTATTTATTTGACAGAGAGAGACACAGTGAAAGAGGGAACACAAGCAGGGGGAGTGGGAGAGGGAGAAGCAGGCTTCCCGCGGAGCAGGGAGCCCGATGTGGGGCTCGATCCCAGGACCCCGGGATCACGACCTGAGCCGAAGGCAGACGCTTAACAACTGAGCCATCCAGGCACCCATGGTCACTGGAAATTTTTCTTTTTTTAAAGATTTTATTTGTTTGACAGAGAGACACAGCGAGAGAGGGAACACAAGCAGGGGGAGTGGCAGAGGGAGAAGCAGGCTTCCCGCTGAGCAGGGAGCCCGATGTGGGGCTCAATCCCAGGACCCTGGGATCGTGACCTGAGCCGAAGGCAGACGCCCGACGACTGAGCTACCCAGGGGCCCAAAGATTTTATTTATTTATTTGACAGAGAGAGACACAGCGAGAGAGGGAACACAAGCAGAGGGAGGGGGAGAGGGAGAAGCAGGCTTCCCACTGAGCAGAGAGCCCGATGCAGGGCTCAATCCCAGGACCCCGGAGTCACGACCCGAGCCGAAGGCAGACGCTCAACGACTGAGTCACCCAGGTGCCCCTTCTCAGAGCTTTTTTTTTTTTTTAAAGATTTTATTTATTTATTTGAGAGAGAGAGAATGAGAGAGAGAGAGCACATGGCAGGGGAGGGTCAGAGGGAGAAGCAGACTCCCCGCTGAGCAGGGAGCCCGATGCGGGACTCTATCCTGGGACTCTAGGATCATGACCTGAGCCGAAGGCAGTTGCTTAACCAACTGAGCCACCCAGGCGCCCTCTCAGAGCTTTTAAAAGCAGCAAAAGTAGGGGCACCTGGGCGGCTCTGTCAGTGAAGCGTCTGCCTTCGGCTCAGGTCCCAGGATCAAGCTCCGCGTCCGGCTCCGTGCTCAACGGGGCGTCTGCTTCTCCCTCTCCCTCTGCTCCTCCCCCTGCTCATGCTCTCTCTCTCTCAAATAAATAAAATCTTAAAAAAAAAAAAAAAAGGCAACGAAAGCTCAGGAAAGGCGTGCAAGGTACGACAGCAGAAGGGAACACAGGTCCCCTCTGCTCATGCCACAACCACGCATGTTTATAAAACACACATGTATTTTTTTGCCGATCTGTGTTTCCTGGCTTTTCTAGAGTATACGCATATTGCACCTGTCTTAAGAGGGAATGATGTAAAGATCAGGCTCCCATAGCCCAACCGTGGGACCTTCTCCAGAGCTGGGCTGTGCTGTGCCCCCAGAGGAGCCAGACCACGGCCCCCACCTCCCCATGGAAGGGGGAGGTGGCGCCGGGCCAGGTAGCACCCAGGTGAGGGCAGCGAGCCCAGAGGGAAGGGAGAGGCCCACCGGGAGGAGCTGCAGGTATCAGCAGGTGCTTTGGGGCCCTGCCTGGCCCTGCAACACCCCCCACACCCCACAGCCCCAGCTTTGGGAGTTGTCTCCTGGGGGCTGTTGGGGACAGAGCTGTAGTCTCACAAGTGGAAAAAGCTGGACGGGGTGGGTGTGTCAGGGCCTGCGGATACACGGGACCCCCGCAGCTGTGGGGTAAATGGAGGGTTGCCATGGCAACGTGGGAGGCACCAAAGCGTCAGGAGCTCCCCAGCCTGGGAGGAGGACGTGCACCCTGTTTCACAGACCCTCCTTGGGTCCCAGCAGGCTTGGGGTCACTCCAGGCACTGTGGACCTGTGTGCTGCCAGGCTCTCCCTTCCTCTGGACTCCAGGGGGACCGGCCTGGGTGGGCCTGTGTCTGGGGAAGCGACTCTGAGGGACCCAGGTGCACCCTGCTGCCCAAGGCCACCCCGTCTGTCAGTCAGCAGGCTGGGAGGGCTCAGCGAGGGCTGTGGGCACTGGGCAGGGGGTCTACTCTCTGTCCTCCCTGATTGGGGAAGCCACGGGTCCCTGGAACTTCCTCTGTCCTCGGGGCTCTGCAGAGCGTCCTTTGGTGACGAGGGGGTTCACCGAGGCTTCCTAGCTGTCCCGCATAAGCATTGCAGGGGCATTTGAGCTCCTGTGTCCTTCTGGCTGGACATCATCCATAGTGATGACCGGAGGATATTTCCAGGAATCCCTATCCCTGAGCGCATGGGCGTCTAGGAGCCTGGCACATGGCTTCAGGCGGTCACAGTGGGACTCCGTTGGGGGTGACATGCCCACTGAACAGCATGGTGCAGACCCTCAGCCATTCCTGGCTGGACCCTGCTTGATGCCCATCTCGTGGGAAGTCCTGCGGCTTACGGAGCCTTTACCAGAGGCCCGGCATAGTCCCCTTCCGAGCGTGATCTCCCTCTATTCCCACTTAGAGAAGTGAACACTGAGGCCCAGGGACAGAGCGATTTGCCTACATTCACGAGGCTGGACGAGGGTGGAGCCAGGAGCCTTCCGGGGCACTGCGTGTCCGGGGAGGGATGGGGGTGTGAACAAGAACCTCCGAGCACACCCTCACGTGTGGCACACAGAGGCCACTGCTGTTTCTGTGGTCACGGGAGCCCGAGCGCATGGGCTCTGGTGTCACACTTGTCCCCAGCATGTGCACCCCCCACGGCTGTGACGGTCTCCCCCTGCCCCCGAGGGCCCATGCCTGAGTCCAGGCCCTCACCCCTGCCAATGGGGACCAGGCTCCTTCCCAGTGGTGTCGGGCAGCCTCTCCCCTCCCCAGAACTGGCCGGCAAGCTTGGGAAGGGGTGGGGAGGGGGCGGCTGGGAGCGGGACCCTGCCCAGGCGCGAGCGCACTGCAACCAGGACGGGGAAGTGGGTTGGCTTCAGCCTGGTGAATTGCGGCGTCTCCCCGCACGAGGGTCTCTCTTTAGCATGTCCACACCTGGGATCTCATTTTTAAATCTTTTCACATAAGATTAAACCACGACACGATTCATTTTTAAAGGAATGCACAGATAATAGGCAAATATATGACATCTTTCGAGGAAGACGAGGCCGCAGCATGACACGGGCTAGAGGTGGGTTTGTGTGAAGGGCGAGCGGGGTCAGGCCTGGCTGCCGGCGGGGTCACGGTGGGGCCAGGCTGCAGTGTGGACCTCAGAGGAGGAGACACGAGAAGGCCGCTTGGGGCAGGAAGGATGTGCGAGGTGTGTGAGGCGGCTGCTCGTCACAGTGGACCCTCGGTCCTGTCTCTCTGTCCCTCTCTGTCCCTCTGTCCCTGCTCGGTCACTTTGGAGGAGTGTTCGGTCTCCGGCACCTCTGTGTCCTATGTAGCCGCTGTCCTGGGGGGGGCACTGCGCCCCGTTCTGAGTGCGCACTTACACACGCGTGCACACGCATGCTCACGGACACTCGTGCACACACACGGATGCTCTCACAAGGCACACTCAGACACACGCGTG
>NW_023270323.1:80178330-80209784 GCF_011800145.1 Mirounga leonina
GACACGCACGCGCAAACACTGATGTTCTCACAGGCATACTCAGACACACGCGGGTGCACATTCACACAGACACACCTCCCCACACATTCAAACCCCCTCATGGGAGATTTAATGGGTGGGGAAGGTGTCTTGGCTCCCCCTCCCTAGCACAATTGGGGACCCCAGGCTCCCCACCGGCAGGGCTGTGGGTGGCCCCAAGATGCTGAGGGGGAGCGAGACTCTGCCAGGGGCCCCTGCACTCGAGGCAGAAGCATTACCCCCCACCCCCAGGCGCCAGGCGGCCCCATGCGGCTCTGCCCTCCGCCCCACCTCCAGCCCCCCCCTTACTGCCAGAGGCCGCAGGTGCCGGGGCAGGACCCTCACACACACGCTCCTCCCTCCCCTCGGTGCTCCCGCACAAATTGTGGGATGAACGCAGCAAACACCTCCTGGCAAAGCAATTTCCCTAGAGGCGTAAACATTGATTATGAGCTCAGACTCCCTTAAGCGATTCGAGCCATAATTACATGTTTCGTGTGATGCCCCTTTGGATGCCTGACAAGCTCCAGCGGGCTTCGTTGGTGGGAACCAGCCGTGTCCTCGGTGCCAGGACAGCCCCGCCTCTGGCCTGCATCTCAAGCTTGTGCACTGACGCCCCCCACGTGTGATCGGTCTTTCTCACTGGACCCATTGGTGAGATTCTACTGTGCATTCTGTCCCTGAGGAACAGTCTCCTGGGCCCAGCAGGTGAGAGACGGACCTGGGGTTGGGTCGTGGGTTCTGTGCCCAGATCCGCTTCCCAGGCAGCAGGAGCAAACGGTCGCACGCAGGGCTTTAAGCAACAGGAACGTCCCAGCTCAGGAGGCCGAAAGTCCAAAATCAAGGGCCATGCTCCCTCTGGAGCCCCCGGGGAGGGGCCTTTCTGGCTGTCCGGGCTCCTGGGGCTCCAGCATTCTGGGGCGTATGGCCACGTCCCTCGGTCTCTCCTCCATCCACACCCAGCCTCTTCTCTGTGTGTCTCCTCTGCTCTTCTTAGAAGGATCCTCGTTGTTGGAGTTAGAGCCTGCCTGGACAGTCCAGTCGCAGGTCCTGGGGGTTTCGGGTGGACACGTCTTTCGGGGGCTCTCCCACTCCTCCCAGCAGAGCTGTTGCATCAGGTGCACCTTCATGGGGGAGGAAGCAGACAGCATTCCGAAGCTGTGAGGTATGAGAAGGCTCTGCTGGTGGCCCCTTTTCCTGAATCCCATCTAGCGTTCCAGACACAGAGAGAGCGTTTATTCCCACAGAGAGCCCACGTCTCGTTCTCCCCTGTGTCTAATGAATTCAAACTCTTTGTTCAACAGTTATAGAGGGGGGGGGTGGTGGGGGGGGGGGGGGGGGGGGGGGGGCTGCCTTCGATGCTGGGCATACAGCAATGAACAGAAGAGAAGTTGCTGCCAGGCCAGCCTTGCATTCTCCCAGAGTAAGACAGAGTCAGCACACACATGCCAAGGCAGAGTGCTGAGTGTCCCTAGTTGCACAATGCAGGGTAAGGGCAGGAAGAGAGCAGTTGGCAGGGCGGTGGCGGGGGGTGGGTGGTGGTGGTTCTGTTTGTGGTCAAGGAAAGGTCTTCCAATGGAGCATAACAAACAGAGGCGTCTGGGTCTATCCAGAAAAAGAGCATTCTGGGCCCAGTGACATCTGTGCAAAGGCCCTGTGGCCAATAGCATGTTTGGCTTCTCTGAGACAGCAAGGAGGAAGTCTGAGAAGCATAAGTAAGTGGAGGGTGTGGGAGGGGAAGTTGACAGAGAGAGGTCCAGACTATGCCAGGCCCTATAACCTTCGGTAAGGATTTTTGCTTTTACTTGGACTAACTAGAAAGCAGGGGTGGAAGATTGCAACAGAGGAGAGACAAGTTCTGACTTTTGTTTGAAAAGATTCTTTGTCCTGGGCCTTCGGTAACCTCGGTAGGAGCCGCAGCACTTGGGGTGGCCCCTGGCATGTCCAGGGGAGTTTAGGCCTGGCAAATCCTGAGTGCTGGGCTCCTCTGAGGCCAAGGGTGAGTCCTGCCTCCATGAGTCATGCCGAGCTAGGCAGGGCTCTGCAGGAGCCCTGGGGCCTGGCCTCTGAACACAGTCCCCAAGCTGTCAGCCTGCTGGCTGGGCAGTGCAGGGGAAGGGGCAGGCCCTGGCAGAGACTGGTGCATGGGGAAACAGGGGCCTCCCTGTAGATGTGAGTGCCCCTCTGTCCACAGAGGGTCCAGTGCCCGCCATTGGCCAGCAGTCTGTCTAGCGACTGCCTGTGGACAATCAACACCCTTCCAAAGGGGTGGCCCCGGGCAGTGCCCAGACAATGGCCATCCTTGTGGGCCCTAGGGGCCGGGCAGACCCAGACAAGACCGGGGCTCAGGTCCCAGCTGAGATCGCAGCTTCTAGCTCCGGTGGTCTGTTCTTTTGTTCCCCTCAGCCCTTCGAAGCCGTCTTTCTGCCTAGGATCCGTGTCTGTGGAGTTTTGTGTCTCTCTCCGCTGACCTCCCGACCCCACTCGGCCAGCGTCTCAGGCTCCATGGCCTCAGCTGTCTGTGGCCTCAAAGTTTCGGTGTGCGGGCCGCTGCGCCAGTGTCCAGGAAGACATCCCAGCCTCCGGGGCGTTGAGCTGCGGGGCTGGGGCTGCAGGGCCGAACCCCAGGGGCGCCCCCAGAGCCGCTCCTACCTGCACCCAGAGACGGACTTCCCACCACAGGCAGGGCTGTGGTGCCATCTGCTGCCAGAAGCTCTGCCTTTCTCCTCAAAATCACAAAAGTAGTACTTGCTCACAGAAGACACTTGGGAAAAGACTAATTTATCCATAGTCCCGCTATGCAGATAATTAATTCAGATATTAATGCCTAGATGATCTTTCCCCATGTCTCACTAGGTACATGTGAGATCTCTAATTTTATAATACTGCCTTTTCATTCAGTATGTTAGCATTTCTAGCATCTGACGATCCTTCTACTAAGTGGAAATTGTATGGATGGGACCTAACTTGTTGAGCCAACCCACTGTTGATGGACATTCAGTTTATGAGCTATTTCTTGAATATGAGTTTGCTAGATGATTACAAGAAAAGCATTCCTTTATTTTTTTAAGTGTGCACTTGAGTGGTTTTTAGTGTGATCGCAGCTACGCACACATTTTTGTCACCCCTTAAAGAAACCCACGTCCACGAGCAGTCGCTCCCCGTCTCCCCGCCGCCAGCCCCGCCTTCCCGTCTCATAGATCTGCCTCCTCTAGACATTGCACATAAACGGAGTCACACACTATGTGACCTTTCGTGAGTCGCTGGGTCACAGCCTCGTGTCTTCCCGCTTCCGCCTTGTTGCAGCGCACGCACAACCTCCTTCTACGGCTGAGTAGTATTCCCCTGCGTGGATGGACCACGGATGTTGGCCTGCTCATCCACTGATGGACGCGTGGATTGCGCCCACCTTGTGGCTCTCGAGAATGGTGCTGCTCTGAACATTTGTGAACGGTATTTGCTTGGGTCCCTGCTCCCCAGTCTTCTGGGTAGAGCTGTCACTGATACTGGGGATCCTGAGTGGCGGTGGACATGGCCAACAGTGAAGTCCCCACCTCCTTCGCCTACGCGGCTCCCGGGGCAGGGACGGGAGCTGGGGGGCAGCCAGGCCCCCCCCGATTCTCAGTGGAAACCGTGCGGCTCAGCAGGAGAGAGCCGTGGCTCATCATACAGGTCCCAGCAGAGCACGGGCACGCCCAGCCCCACTGCCCACCGGCCCTGGCTGTTCCAAGCTCCGGCGAAACGCAAATGCTCCGAAGCGAATGTTCATTGTGTTAGAATGAATGTTCATTGTGCGCCAGCAAAGTGCAGCCCATGCACGCCCTTGGCTGGAGGAAGGGGGCCCGTGGAGACCCGGGGCCCGGTCAGCCCAGCCTCCCTCTGCACCGGCCGGGGGTGTCACATCTTTGTGCTTCTCAGTGGTCTCCCATCGGGGGCGTACCCCTGCCTAAGACTCGGCAGTTCTGCGCGTTTTTCTGCCGTGTGTCAGGGACCCACATGGCACGTGAGGAGCGGTGACCGGTTCCCCTCCACCTCTGTCAACTCGGCCCCTGTGTGACCACTGAGCCATCAGGGCCACCGTGAAGATCCAGCCACGTCTGTGGGCCACATGCGTGTTGTGTGGGCAGCTCCTCTTTCACACCGGTGGTGCCACGTTTCCCTTCTGAAGTTGTGGCCCAGCCCACTGGGGCCCAGCCGTGCCTCCCTCGGAGTGCGGACAGACAGCCTGGGATGCCGTGTGCGCTGAGGCAGGCCTCTGGCATGGAAAGCAGACCAACTCCCTCCCCGGAAGGAAAAGGAGATGGTGCAGGCAGCCGTTGGCCACGTTTTAAAAATTATGATGAATATTTCCAGACAGATAAAAGGCTTGCATCCATGAAACGACAGGGAGAGCATAAGTTAAACGTCAGGGGGAAAGCTGGAAGGGAAAATGAGAGAAGAAAGGAGGGGAGTGATGTAGGACTTGGACGTGCCCCTGCTGGGCCCTCGCAGCCACAGGGCAGAAGGGAGGTGTGTGGGGGGGCAGGACCCCCGTCTCCGTGACAGAGTCCCACACGTGGGGGCTTAAAACGACAGGAAGTTACCCCCTCACTGTAGGGAGGCCAGAAGTCCGAAATCTGGCAGGGCCACCCCCCCATCCAGGGTCCTTCCTGCCTCGTCCAGCTCCCGGGGGCTGCGGGCGCCCCCCACCTCTACACCCTCTACACTCCTCTCAGAAGGACACCTGTCACTGGGTTAGGGCCATCCAGCAATCCAAGACGACTTTCTCCTCTCTAGCTGCAAAGACCCTTTACACAAATAAGTCACATTCGCAGGTTCTAGGGGTCCAGGCTTGGGCCCATCTTTGGGGGTCCACTGTTCACCCCACTGCGTAGGGAGTAAGTAGGTGAGTTGACTCCTCCGTTGGAGGAAGCCCGTAGATAAGGTTAATCTGGGAGGGTGAGAAGGGCAGCCCGGCCTGAGTGTGCAGCAGGAAAGGGCAGGAGTTGAGCGCGAACTGTGGTGGATGGGGCAGGGGCTGGGTCAGAAGCCGGGCTGTGCGGCGGCCTCGTCAGGGCCCGCGTGTGGCTCGGTTCCGAGTCCGGGCAGCTTGGCTCCAGGACAGAGAGAGTTTTCTTCTCACTCGTGGGCTTTCAGGCTCCAGCAGCCCCTGGCCGCCCCCCCACCCATGCACCCCGTATTTCCTTCCTCTAGCAGCGGCTCCACAGACCAGGCCGGGCTGGAGACCGCCCCCTCGGCCACAAGAGAGAAGATCCGGTCCAGGTTCCATGGCAGCCATGACCTCATCCACCGCCTGTTTGTCTGCATTTCAGGTGCCCGGCTGGGCCTGGGGCAGGCGGCGCCGGGCGGAGGGCGGGATGCGGGCGATGCCAGGCCCCGGGAGTCTGGGGGCTTCCCCACCGTGTCATTTCTTCATCTCCAGCCCAGGGGCGGAGAGGAGGGCTTAATTCCTCAGCAGGTCCCTCAGCTGGGATTGGGGAACCCACGGCTCCCGCGGGGGCCTCGGCCACCCACACGGGGAGGTTCTGCTCAGTTTGTGGTTCAGACTTTAGTGTACCCTGCCTAGTTTTGTTTCCCTTTCTGGGGATGGCTACACAGTGGGGGAGGGGAGGACAGGGAGCTGCCTGTTTTGTCCCCCACCCCTGGGGGGTTCAGAGGCCTGTGAGCTTTTCTTTAGTTCTGTGTATAAAAGTGTGCACAGCCCCCTTCCCTGCCTCCCGCATGCCCTTCTCACCCCCACCTTTGAGGGATGGGCTCCAGCCGGCCTGCCTGGCGGGAGTGCGGCCCGTGGCCTGGCGGTCCTGCAGAATCAGGTCATGTTGGGGGGGCGAGGGCCCCACAGGCAGTGCCGAGCCAGGCCAGGTGGGACCAGGAGGACCTCGGGCGACTCTGAGCTCCAGTTTGCACAGGTTTGTGTCGGGGGTTGGAGGGATGCCATGCCCAGCAGGTGCTCGGGGCATTGACGGTGCACGGAGAATCCTCTAGAAGCGCTGACTGCAGCGCTGACTGGGACGGGTCACTGGGCTCCCATTCCAGTGGGATGCCCGCAGCTTCTCCCTCACTTTGCTGCATGTGGCAGCCAGGTCCGCCCCCAAAGAGCTAACCCAGCATCGCTTTCCACCTCTGCAGGGAGGGTGGGGGGGGTGCTTTCCTGCCAGGGAGGGGGCTGTCCGTGTGGTCACTCCCACCACCAGCCTTCCCTGGACTCCTGAGCCTTGACTTTGGCCAAACTGTGGCCCAGGGGCTGGGCGGCCCCCTTTTGCCCTGAGCCACCTGAGGAGGCGTCAGTCCTGGGCCGTGAGCTCTGGCCGGGGTCACCCAGCTGGCAGCCCCGAGCCCCTGCGGCTGCTTGGCCTGACCTGCCCTCCCTTCGTCCTCCTCTCTCAGGGGTGGCTGACCAGCTGCAGACAAACTATGCCAGCGACCTGAGGAGTATTCTCAAGACCCTTTTTGAGGTCATGGCCACCAAGCCCGAAACAGACGACAAGGAAAAGTTAAAGAAGGGTGAGTGCCACCCACAGTGTGTCCGTGCCACCCCCCGGGAGCCGCACCCCCACACTGAGGGCACATGGCCCTGCACAGCCATCCATCCGGCCTTTCTGGGGCCCACTGCCTCCACACGGAACCCACTGGCACTGCCAGGCTCTCCACTAGGGACCAAGGGGCACAGGTCGCAGGTGCCCCAGAGGCTTTGCGGGGGGGCTCCCACCTCCCCCCACGCACAGGCCTGTGCCTGCAGCACCTCCTGCTCACCCCTGCATGCCCTCCAGCAAGGTCACCCAACTTCTCGGGGCCGGCGGCCTGCAGGGGGGCAGTTGAGACCCAGACGCCGCATAGTCACCCCTACCAACTTCCGGCCACCAAAGCTGCCGGGGGGGGGGGGGCAGCCCACAGTCAAGGAGGGGACCTCGGCCCCACCTTTTGGGGGGAAGTGGCAGGTTATGACCTGTGGCCGCCTTCGACCTGCCTCACGCGTTTACACGTGCCCACAAATCCCAGGCACAGACGCGCGCGCACACACGTGCACGCACGCACGCACGCAGTCATGTACACTGTCACACACACACCCACACACGCACTTTCACGCGCACACACGCACTTGCACACACTCTCTCACACACCCACCCACACACTCTCACATGCACAAACACACTCACACACCCACCCACACACGCACTCTCACACGCACACATGCACAACTGTCTCACACACCCACCCACGCACACTCTCACACATGCACACACTCACACACCCACACACGCACTCTCACATGCACACACACTCACATGCACACATGCACACTCTCTCACACACACACTCTTGCATACTCTGACATGCACGGGGTGGGGAGGGGGTCTGACCCCTGCTCGCCCTCCCCTTGTGCTGGGCTGAGATGCCTGTTCTGGGCGAGCTGCCCATCCTCATGGGGCATCTGGGCACACAGAGCCACCTGCCCGGCTGTAGAGCCCGCCCCCGTCCAGCAGGGCACATCCTGGCTTGGGGGGAGGAGGAGCAGAGTCAGTCCTGTGTGTCGCCCCAGCTCTGCCTCCTGGTGGCCATACCACTGGGCTGATGGGGAATTCGGGGTGGCGGGGCCTTCTGAAACATCAAAATGCAGAAAAGGTGGGTGACATGGACCAGTTCTGCAAGCAAGGATGGTGGGCTCCTCAGCCTGTGTCCAGGCCTGGTCCCCCTATTGCCTCGTGGGTCACAGCCCAAGGGGACCTTCCACACACAGTGCAGCGGCTCTGGGGCTGGGGGCCGCAGGGGGGAGAAGCTGCAGACCTCAGGGCACCAAGCCCAGCCTGCTGGGGCGGTGCTGACTCACCCATTGCAGGGGGACTGTGGCTGGCTTTGGGGGAGCTGCCCCCCTGCTGGCCACATGTGGGTGGGCCTAGCAGGGACAGGTGCTTGGGCATCAACCCCACCCCTTCCTCTCTCCCTCCCTCTCCTAGTCACCCAAAGCCTGCGGAGTGCGGCCTTGGAGGACTGTGCCCTCTGCCAGGAGACCCTATCATCCTCTGAACTGGCAGCCAAGACCCGAGATGGGGACTTGGAAGGTGCGTGCGGGGTGTGGGCCAGGGCCCGAGGTGCTGCATGCAGGGCAGGGAGTGAGGAGCTTGTCTGGACTGTCCCCCTCTCTGTCCTGAATGCAGAATCCATGAAGGCACTGTTTCTCCAACTGGGGGTCCTGTAGCTGCCCATGGGGAGGCGGCTACCCCCTTGGTGGCACACGGACCCCCTTAGCCAAGGCCTTTGGCTGCGGCCGGAGGTGGCTGGACCCAGGGCAGAGGCACACACCTGAGCCCACCTGTACCCACCTGCCCCACAGGAAGGGCCTCACATGGCAGCTTCCGGTGACTTCTTCACAGGTCATGTGGAAGCCCCAAGACCCTGCTCCCCGTTTAGGAAGCCAGGCCTGCTGGGGGACCAGTGGCTTAGTGATCAGGGAGGGAGCGTCCAGAGCAGGTTGGGAGCTCGGGCAGCACAGCTATGGGGAGGGGGCCACCCAAGAGTTTCTAAGGGGCTGGAGGCCTGGGAGAGGCGCCGCGATAGATGGTGGCGCATAGGCCTGACCAGGCGTCAAACAGGGATGGGGCCGAGAAGGAGGCTGAAGTTGACCCCACGATAGGCCAGAGGTCACAGCACTCCTGGTGTGCCTGGCCCACTGGCTGACCCTGCTGGTCCCAGGCTCGGGGCCTTCCTCGTGCTCGCCAGTCCCCTGGGGGTGACAGAGGTTGCGGGGATGGGGTGTAAGGAGCAGCACAAGCTCATCTCTACCTTTCTAGAAAACGATGCATGATGGTACAAAGTACCTGTTACAGGAACTTGGAACCTCTCTGTTCATGAGTGACTGTAATGAGCTGCGAGGTCTGGCATTGCCCAGGGCACAGGCGAGGGCCACATCCTCCCTGGGGGCTGCCGACCCAGCCCCCTCCTAGAAGTGGCTCCCCTTGGCAGGCCCAGGAAGTCCTCGGGACCCTCACATTCCCCCACCCTCTCGCCCCTGCCAGGAGTGCTTTTGGCCTTATCTGCCTGAGCTGGAGGTCCTGGCCCAACACGGTCCTTAGGGGCTAACATTGCCATCCCGGATTTCCCTGGGGCCAGCCTGAGATTCTACATAGGGGGTGGCAAGCATAAGAAATGACCTCCCTGCAGGGTGGGGGTGAGCTGACCAGGCCCAGGATGGAAGGCAGGAGAGTTGAGTGGGAGGCAGTTTCGGGTCTGTGCAAGCAGGCAGGAGGAGGGGCAGAGCCTCCAGGGTGGGAGGGAGGCCAGAAGACCCCAGGCCCTTCTGAGTTCTGTTTGGAGGCCCTGAGGATGGGGTGTAGGGATGCAGGCCAGTGCCCACTTGAGCATCAAGCCTGGGGGTCTTGTGAGGCTACACAGACCACCTCTGAGTACTCTCTGTGGTCTGAGGGAGGGGTCCGATGTGTTCTTTCCCCCTGGCCCTTGGTGCTGGCCTCGGGGCCTGGCCCGCCCTAGTCAGCTTGGTGCCTGAAATGGGAGGAAAGCACCTGTCTTGCTGCGTGTGGGAGCCCGCTTCTCCCTGTGCTGATGTGTCTCTCGAATTCCAGAGCAAACCTCCACAGAGTCTCCCATCAGCCAGGGCCTCGAGGAGTGAGTCGGACAGGCCCCACATGAGGTGTGGGAGGAGGAGCTGGCCCCTGGCCCCAGCCTGGCCTGCACACATGTCAGGGAGGGGCCGGCTGGGGGTCTCCCTGGGCCTCCAGGACCCCAAGAGCCTGAGAACTGCTCTGGAGCTGGGGGTGGGCAAGGCTGGGGGCGCCTGAGGCCCCCACAGAGCACACCTAGAGCTGAGCTGGGGGTCGATTTCTTCATTTCTCGACCACCACCTCTGCCCCAGGGGCCTGCCAGGCTGGGTGCTGACAGAGAGAGGCTCGGGAGAGGGTCATCCGGGTGGACACTCCCTGCCCATGTCCTGAATCCCGGTGGCCTGGCTGGCTGCAAGGTGTAGGCTGAAGCTGGGGGCTGGCGGGCAGGCTCGGACAAGAGCTGCGGAGCCGCTGTCCGGGTGACGATTTCCTGAGACCATAGCCAGTAATGGGGGTCCAGGGGAGGGCCGAAGAGGAGGGCAGGGGCTGCTGGGTCCCGTCCAGCCAGAGGCGCCCTCGAACCCCAGCCCGCTGGCTCCCACCGTCACGGCTGCACGGCTCCCTCTGGCTGACCTCATTCCCACTGTCACAGATCCACCGGAGTGGGTCCCAGACGAGGCCTGCGGCTTCTGCACCGCGTGCAAAGCGCCCTTCACCGTCATCCGCCGGAAACACCACTGCCGCAGCTGCGGGAAGGTGAGCGGGTCGTGGCGGCCAGAGGTTGTCCCTGCGGCCCCAGGGGCTGAGGCTGTGGTCCTCCCCAGGGGGCTGTGCACGGGATCTGGAAGCCAGGACCGATGCCCCCCGGGCCTGATAAGGCCTTTGAGGCCTTGGTGCAGAGGTCCGTGAGCCCTGGGCCCTGCTCTGACCTGGCCCAGGGTGTGGACTTGAGGCCCCCAGCCCCCTGGGTCCCGATGGCGCTGCTCCTGGCCACTGCAGAGCTGGGGACGTGCAGCGAAAGAGGGTCCGAGGGGGCCAGAACCCCCTCGGTGAGCCTGGCCTCCTGGGGCCGTGACCTACGCCAGGTTTTTCTAAAGGTCCCCGTGGCACGCGGGGGACCACGGGGTCCCGCCACTGCCGCCTCGCCTGGGCTCGGAGGGAGGGGGTGGGAAGCGCCCCCGCCCCCGCCGCAGGGCCAGGGTCGGAGGGGCGAGGCACAGGGCCCGGGGCTGCCGCGGACCCTGGCTCACGGCCCCCCGGCCCGCCCCTCGCACTGCAGATCTTCTGCTCCCGCTGCTCCGCGCACTCGGCGCCGCTGCCGCGCTACGGGCAGGTGAAGCCCGTCCGCGTGTGCACGCACTGCTACGTGTTCCACGTCACGCCCTTCTACAGCGACAAGGCGGGCGTCTGACACGTGCCGGGCCCCGCGCACTCCCGGGGAGGAGGTGCCGCGGGCGGTGGGTCTCCGCGCGCCTCAACGAGCTGCTACTGCCGCCGCTGGAGGGCGCCGCAGGCCGCCAGCCTCGCAGGACGTCGCGCGCCGCCGCCGCCGCCCCGCCCCCCCAGCGGCGCGCCCCCACCCCACCCCCACCCCACCCCCACCCCCACCCCCACCCCCACCCCCGCGGGCCGGCGGCGGGGGCCTGCAGGAGGTCGGCTCCGGGCAGTGGGGGTGTCCCGGGCGGGGGTGGGCGCTCCTCCTGCCCGCCCCCGGCCCCGGCCCGCCGAGCTGCTGCCTCCAGGCCGAGCCACAGTAGAAGGCCTACTCAGAGCCCGCTCTTGAGCGGCGAAGTGGGGTCGCACCTGGGGCCAAATCCTGGGCAGATGGGGGACACCTCCAAGGGAGGGGTCGGGCCTCAGGGTCCCCCGGAGGGCTTCCCCGTGCCCTGCCCATTCTCTCTCCCTGCGCCTAGCCCACAGCTGCCTGTCCCTGCTCCCCTTTGGGACCTTGACCAAACGACAGGCGGGTTGGTTACTCTCAGAGCGGGAGATGCAGATGCACACCCAGCTCTTCTGGGTCCGCCCGCAGGCGCGCCCCTGCCCACGGGTGCCCACCTGCTGGTGGGATGGGGGGCAAACAGCTGCCCACAGGGCGCTGAGACCCAGGTCCCCAGGCTCTCAGACCAGGGCTCCCGGGACCAAGGACCGCCACCCACCTGCTGCCACCACCCCCTTCCCTCTGTCCCCCTGGGACCCTGGCCCACCTCCTCCCAACCCGGATTGGCGCGGGCCTCAGGCTGAGGCAGCCAGCCAGCCCCAGCACGTACACCTCAGGCTTAAATCTCAGGCTTCACATTGCAGTGACGATTGCAGCTTTATTTTTAGAGAGACGGCACACTACTGCTTCTTTTATAAGAAAATCCAGCTACTGCTGAACAGTGGGTGCATATGCACAGAAACAGCTTCGGGGGGGTGGTATACAATGGAGGGAATATTATGTATTGAGATTATTTTTATTTTCTAAATGCTGTAATTCGAAGCCATTTCCATAAATCTCTTTAAGGATTGCAGACACTCGTTTCTGATGTGAACGCGGACTTCTTTTTCTGTCTGGGAAGGGATGGTGTTCTTGCTAATATGTGTTCTCCCCAAAAGCCCCTTCCCATGCCCTGCCTACTTGTCCAGCCTCTTGTCTCGTGTGTCCTCAGCTCAGACCCCTGGCCTGTGTGTGTGTGTGTGTGTGTGTGTTGGGGGGTGTGCTCTTGGACACCCCCACCTTGGAGCCCTCCCCACCCTGGTCCAGGGCTGGGCTACCCACCCACCTGGGGATGCCTTCTGGAGTGCCCTGGGGAGAATGCAGGCGGGCAGGCTGCACCGTGGGGTTGCCATGGCAATGGCACCTTCCTCTGCTCTTGGAGGTTGAGCCCTTGGGAACTGGGTGCCCAGTCCCTTGGAGGTAGACCCTGGGACCTCAGAGAATGGGGGGATGGTTGGGAGAAACCCCAGTGGCCACCAGACCCACTTTCTTTCTGAGAGGTGAAAGAGTATTTAGAGTTGGGGGGCTCCCTAGGAGCAGTCCTGAGTCCTTCAGGAGCAGAAGAGAAGGGGTGTCTGGCTGCCCACCTGGACAGAGCCCCTCCCACCCCTGTGGGTGGCTGCAGCTGGTGTCACTGGCAGGACAGCGATGCCTTCCGGAAGGTCATGCAGGGGTGGGGGGGGAGGCAGCTCATGGTGCCACAGACCAGGAAGTCAGCCTCTTACAGGAGAAGCCTCTATGGAGAGACACCCCTTCCTCTCCTCAACAGGCACCCACAGTTACCACCTTCCAGACTTACCTGCCAGGTCAGGCTGGGCAGAGTGGAGACCCAGGAAAGAGGGTCTGCCTGCCCTCAGCACAGACAGGGCCGCCCTCCAGAGGGAGAGGTCTAGGCCCCCGGGGACACAAGGGAGCTCTGGATGTGGCCGGGAGCCAGGAGGCCCTCCACACCAGATTTGGCCTGCCTTTGTGCACTCCCACCCCAGGCTGCCCTGCAGGAAGGTCTCGGGACACGGGAGCACCCTGTGAGGGTCCTGAATCATGAGACTCTCCATGCTAAACCAGGGACATGTGGTCACTCTACCCTTCTACAGGGCTATCCACACCCCAAGGGCAGAGCCAAGACCTGGAGGGGAGGGGATGAGTCCAACACAGAGTTTCCCACTCAGAAAGGTTCTAGAAGGAATGGCCTGCTGCCCACCACAGTAGGGCCTCAGGACTGGGAAACCTTGGGGGTAGGGACAGGGAGAGAGCCAAGAGCTCCAGATTTGGAATCAGCCCTTGCAACCTGGCCTTGGGCTTCGAGCTGGTTAGCCTTCCTGAGCCTCCAGTCCCCTTCGTCACCACCACTATGGCCTTCTGCTTTGAACGCTCTACTCCCCTCGACAATCCCCTTTGGGGCAGGATCTTTGTGTCATGTGGAGAAACCGAGGCTCAAGGAAGTCAGTAGGTGGCGGCAGCGGAAGCAGAGTGCCCAGAGACGGCCCCGGTGGCTGTGCCCGGAGAGCCACTTCTGAAGGCCACTCCGGAGACCAGGGCTCCACCAGCTTTGGAGTGCCCACCACACCCCTATCCGGCATCGGGAGGAAGGCTGGGGGCTGCCAGCGGCTGGGCGCACCTGGGTCTGTCTTGCCTGCCTCAGCCCTCTCTTGTGCTA
Source organism: Mirounga leonina (assembly GCF_011800145.1). Taxonomy (NCBI): domain Eukaryota; kingdom Metazoa; phylum Chordata; class Mammalia; order Carnivora; family Phocidae; genus Mirounga; species Mirounga leonina. The sequence goes on from NW_023270323.1 coordinate 80,192,039, forward strand.
TGCACAGGCCCTGGGGAGAAGACCTTGCATGCTCCCCAACACCGCCACCCCAAGCGTCTGGCAACAGGCGGGGACCCTAGGCCTGACTGGGCCCCACGGGTACTCAGGACCCGGATGCAGCCTGCAGGCCACCAAATCAGAGGATGGAGGGTCTGGGCTGGGCATACCCTGAGCTCTCTGCACCTCAGGAGTCCCTGGGGCAGAGAGAGCCACCGTAGTCAGCCTCAGGGAGGTGGCATGGGGGTGGGGAGAAGGGGGATGCCCCATCCGGTACCGCTGCAGGCTCAGCTCAGTCCAGAGGCCCCCCGACTCCCGCCTCTGGAGGTGCCCCTGCTGCCTGCCCCCACCTGTGGCTCATCCGTCCCCACAAACATGCCCAGATATAGCCAGCCTGCCCTCAGGCCTGGTGCACTTCCCCTGGGTACCCAGCAGGCGGCCACGGGCACCAGCCGTGTGGCCTTGGGGTGGCGTGGGAGCGCAAAGAAGAGGACTGTTTAGTGTCCTGGCTGCTGACTAAGGTGATGGGACAGGATCCCCCCAGGAGGCCGCTGGCAGGAGCGGGATTGGAGGGGTGCTCCCCTTCCCTTGGGGCGGAGGACTGAGCCCCATCCTGGGTCCCCACTATAGCCCTGATGGCCACCAGGGGGCGCGTGCCTGCAGTCGGCTCTCCCAGCAGTTCTGCTCTCCTGGCAGGTCTGGCTGCCAGGGCCACGGGGGGGACACGGGAGCGCTGCCTGCAGGGCAAGAGAGGGTCTTGGCTCAGCAAGCACTATACGCAGGGCAGACCCCATCCCAGATCCGTTTGGGTCCTGCTCGGAGTTGGACATCTCAAAGCACAGGGGCTGGGGCTGGGGGCTGATCCTCCCAGCTCTTCTGGTTCCCTGGACTCTGCAATGGGAGCTGGAGGGCAGGTGAGCAGGACTCAAAGTGGCTGCCCAATGCCACCCCCATGACCCAGAGTCCTGGAGGCACTTATCTCTTCAGAGGCCCACCCAAAGCCCCCTCCTCCAGGCAGCCTTCCCAGACAGCAGCATCACTCCGACCCTCACACACATTCTCAGAGCACAGCCTGGGGTCTCTTCGCAGGAGTCAGCAAAACCCTCAGGGCCTCTCCAGACTCTGAGACTGGGGAGCGGCAGATTCCAGCACCGAGCAGTCACTCAAAGGGGATGTCACCCCAAAGACTTAAAAACACAAGCAAGGCTCTGGCTTCTGCTCGTGTGCTGAGGGCACGTCAGGGCTGGAGCCTGCACCAGAGCTGGGCAAAGATGGGCACCCAGACACCCCAGACCTTCCCTGCCCTTGGGGGCCTGCAGGTCTGGGGCAGGGGCACGTGAGCTGGCTAAGCCGGCTGGGCCTTGGGGGGTGAGTGGGGTATCCATGGAGAATGGGGTGCCAGAACAGTCCTGAGAGTTTGAGCAATGGGGGTACTCCTGGCCAGGGTGGAGCACATATAGGGATCACGGCTGGGTCACCCCAGGCACCAAATTCAGGCTTTGTCCAGAGGGCACTGGAGAGTCGTGGAAGAGTTCTGAGCAGGGCAGGACATGGTCAGATTTGTGGTGTGGACACCTCACAGGGAGATGGGTGGGTGGGAGAGGCCAGGGTCCCATCGGAGGCAGTCACATGGCTTTAGCCAGTCACCTCTGGACTGCCTCCTGTCACACAGGGCCCTGCCAGGCTGTGTGGGTGGAGGTCTGAGAGGCCTCTGTGCCCTCGGCTGGAGGCAGCCTGGGCCACACTCACCAGAGCCCAACCCTCTGGGTCAAGAAGCGGCTGGATGACCAGGAGCCCAGGGGTGGGGAGCTGGGGGTGGGTTTCCTAGGCTCGGGCCCTCAGGGCCTTCAGCCTAAGACTGGAAGGTCTCTAGCCTAAGACCACATGTGGCAGCCAGGTACAGCCTGGAAGGCCAAGAAGGCTTCCTAGAAGGGGTGGGGGAACAGGCCAGAAAGGCCTAGGGCAGAGCATCCTAGAAGGCGGTACTAGGAGAGGGGTTTTTGGTGTGAGCCTGGAGGCCCCTATTGTTTGTGGGAGGGAGACCTGCCCATCTATTCCAGGCTCATCCTCCCTCAGATGAGAGGGCCCACAGCCATTAGGGGCCTGGGGGGCAGCAGCAGGGCTAACCCGGGCTCCCTGTCACACCCCACCTGGGCCCGGAACTGGACGAGGTCGCTGGCCCTGAGCCGTCAGTTTCTGGCCCTCTGGCTCAATACCACAGCCAGTGGCCGAGTCTATACCACATCCCACCTTCATACCTTTTTTTTTCCCTATAAACATTTTTTAAAAGAAAATTTTATTGTTTTGTTTTTGGATATCTCGGTTACAAAAAAAAATTCATTTAATTTATAATTGTCTAAGTTGTCCAGGGTCATCAAATATAGCGGGGGAAATAACTTGTAAAGTGAGAAATCTACTCCAAAAATTGTTCACAAATACAATAAACTATTCTTTTTAAATTTAAAAATAACATTGACATTATGTTAGCTCTGCACACATTATGTCTTCATGCATCTTGATATCATTGCTGCCCCCTCACTGTATTGTGGAGACCATTTTTTCCCGAGTGCTTGGCTTTGTAGAAGGCCCCCAAATGCTCAGAGGCCTGGCCCGGGGCTGGCGGGCTTGGGCAGCTGCCGCTCCAGCCCAGCCAGGTTCCACGGGGATCCTGGCCGATGGCGACTGGCCAGGCCCGGCCCCATTTCTCTGTGTGTAGGACCACCAGTTAGAGGCACTGCTGATTGGAGCTGATGTTCATATTCCCGCCACTTTCTGGGCATCCCTTTGTGCCCTGCCCACTGCTGCCTGGGACCTTCCATGGATCCTTCTTTCCACCCCAAAGCCACCCCGAAAGGTAGGTACTGTCAACCGTTTTATAGCTAGGAAACAGGTGGAGAGAGGTTAAAGCGAGTTGGCCAAGGTCTTGTGGCCAGACTAGAATCCAGGGACACTTTGGGAGAGGGACCCAGGGAAAAAAGTCCCCTGGGACTCCCCTCTGGTGCTGGTGCACACCAGACATCTCAGGGCAGGGGAGCCACAGCTTCTAGGGGGCTGGCTGTCATGCTGGCGCAGGCCTGGCCCTCTGATGACCCCAGGGCAGGTTCTCTGTCCCCCCCACACCACAGTCCCAGAACCTGCCTGCAGGGAGCTAACCAAATGTGGCCTGCCGCCCCCCTCCCCCCCGCCCCTCCACGGTCCCCGGGGAAGGCAGGCTGTGGGCTGTCCAGGCAGGCGGGGCAGCCCCTCACTCTCAGCCTCCTTCCCAGAATGCTGTTGCTGTGGACCCAGGTGGGAGCAGGGAGTCCACCCCAGTGATGGGGGAGGCAATGGGGAGGATGGGAGAAGATGAAGCCAGGGCTGGGTCATCCTGGAAGCAGGAGGAAGGGGCTTTGGAGAAAGAAGGGCCTTGAAGACCTTCCCATCCTGGGTGGGGGTGCTTCCTGGGGCCAAGCCGGGAGCCGCAGGCATATTCCGAAGGCTGTGACGTTGGGGTGGAGCCCTGGGCCAGAGAAAGGGAGCCAGGGCTCAGCAGGTGTGGGGGAAGCTAGGAAGCAGCTTTCTAGAGGTTTCTTTCCCTCAGATCTCCTTAGGGCCTTAAATGCCCTCCCGGGACCCTGGGGGTAGGGAGGAAGGCTGCCTTTACTGAGCTCCTGGGCCAGGAATCCTCATGCCATCCTCCAAACACTGCAAGAGGTGGGTACTACCATTCTCCTTTTATAGCCAGGGAAGCTGAGGCTAGGGCGCAGGTGGGGGAGGAAACCAAGAAAGCTGGGCAGAGGGGGCCTTCCAGTCAAATAGGGAAGTCCCTTTTGGATTCAGGCCCCACTCCTTCTCCTAGAGCCTCTGTCTGGGAGCTCTGGGGTGGGCTGGGCTCCCCTAAAGGACAAGCAGGGAAAACAATCTGGGGGATGGGACAGTGAGGGAAATGTGGGCTGGTGCAGGAGGGATGCACGGTGGAGGGACCTTGGGGCCTGGGTGCTTGGGAGGGGGGCAGGAGAGGTCTATGTCCCCTCTTGGGCTCTAAATGGAGATAGAGAGAGGGGGCCTGAGAGGGCTGCGTCCTTCCTCAGGGGCATGGACTTGGGCTGGTTCCCGCTGGGACAGGGCCCTGCACTGGAGAAGGGGCAGGAAGGGCTGGGCAGACATAGGAGAGGAGTAGGTGAGGAGGCAGCCGGCCTAGCCTGGGCTCAGGGAAGCCTCCCTGGAAGAGGTGATACAGCTTTGTTGGAGACCTGCCCTACAGAACTGGGCCTGGGGTGGCACAGAGCCTGCAGCTTTGGACCCTGGGCCAGGCAGCTGCTCCTATACATCCCCCCCCCCCCCCAACCAACCCCGGGGGGGCCCCTTGACCCCCCCGGGGGCGGGGCTTTGGCGCCCCCCAAGGGCGCCCCCCCCCCCCCCCCCCCTTTCGCCCCCCCCCCCCCCAGCAGGCCCCCACCTTGCAGCTTAGTGTCTTCCCTGGAGGCTCTCTCTGGCCCACAAGGCTCCTCCCTGGTTGACACCTAGGCCTGGGGTCCTGATGCCTCAGCCCACGCCATGCCCTGGCCCTCCTGTCCAGCTGCTAGTTCGCGGCCCACTTCTGCACTCACTCCCACACGCTGCTTGCGCTCCGATACCACGACACTCACAGGCGGTGTGGCGCCCCTGGAAGTGCTTGGTCCCGGGTGTTGCTGGGAGAGGGGTCCCCGAAACAGCCTAGCTGCAGATGGAGGCAAGGTGGGGCCACCCCTTCTCCTCTCAGGCTGGGGTGCAGTACACACGTGGTTCCCATGGTCATACCTGGGTACTCGCTCTGCAGGCTGTGACACACAGCACCCCTCATGCCCCACGGCAGTTAGTAGGGTGGGCGTCCAGCAGGTGCACTCACCCTGGACAAGGTGCCGGCTTTAGGACTGGAACAGCAACCTATCCTTCACATAAGCAGGGATGAAGGGACTCTGCAAAATGCTGACCACCAGGTGGTGAGCCTGGGGTCCTGCCTCCTACACCCCTGAACTCTGCATGCATCTGCCCCTCCCCAGAACGGGGCACCCTCCTTTACTCTGTGCAGCTCTTAGGGGCTCAGTGCCCTGGTCCTGGGTAGATTGTGGGGCTGGGATTACCATCAAGGGGTCGTCTTAATGTCCATGCAGGGCTGTCTAATGGCAGTATCCGAGTACCCCACTGGGTCCTGCTGAGCTCTGCTGGGAGGGTTGGGGGGTAGACAACACATCCCTAACCCCATTTCTCAGGTCACACAGCTGTGGTTCCCAGGCAAGTAGTGTTAGGCCAGGAGGTGTCTTGGTCTCCATGCTCCTGGGTCACCAGCCCTGGGGCACGTTTAGGCGAGCACTAATCTACATGCCCCTGGGATTGCAAGGAGACCCTGGCCAGTCCCTAAACCTCAGGATTCCTGGTTTCCTCATCTGTAAATGGGGATTCAGAAATACACAAGGGAATGTGTATGAAACATGCAGTAGATCCCAGGACAGGAAGCGCTGAGATTTTTAGTTTTTGTTGTTCTGTTGGTGGCAGCATGCCCCATTTAGACCTCTGGGCAGGGTGGGTCAGAGCCCATCCACCTTATCCCCACACTCTCCAACCTGCTGGTCCCCTCCTCAGGGGCTCCCAGGCCACCAGTCTCAACAACCAGTGAGAAGGAAGACCGAAGGGACCCAAAGGGACCCGAGGCCAGTGTGGGGCTGCCTCCAGGCTGCCAGACCCTCCTCCTGCAGAGCCAGCTAAGGGTCAGGAGCCACTAGGGACCACCCAACAGCCAGGAGCTTGATGAGGGGCTCGCTCCTCTCCCACAGAGGGCAACTCTCTTCCCTAGAGAGAGCTTCCTTGGCCAGAGGGGACCAGCGCCCGGAATGCCTTGGAATGTCCCCACTCTTTAGACCAGACACGAGCAGGCAACCCTCCACTCTTGGGGGCCCCTTCCTCCAGGCCTGGGGTCCCCGGGGAGCTCTGAGGGCCCCCCCTCTTTGGGTCTCTCCCCATTGAGATGTGGCTCAAGAAGATCTGGCTCTTGGGCGTTGACCTTCTACGCCCCTCCTCCAAGCTCCGGCCTTCGCTGGGGTCACTCTGTGTCCGGCGGGAAGGGGTGTCGTTTTGCAGCCCACGCGACACCCCCGAGGAGAACACGAGGTGCCGTGCTCCCGCGGAGCCAGAGCTGCGGCGGCTGTCCCGGGGCAACAGGTTCTGGCACACGACGTGCAGACCCCGCGGACCGGCCAGGCGCACCCGACGCTCCCCGCACCCTAAGGGGCCCTGGGGCGCGGGCCGGCGGCGTGCGGTCCCACCGCGCTCCGCTTCCTCTCGGCAACGCGTCTGGCCAAGGCGTCCTCATTGGCCGCGCGCCCCGCAGCCGGCCATTGGTCCGCGGTCCCTATTTTACATAGACCGCTCTGGGCCAATCGGCGCGTGGCGCCTACTTAACATGCACGCCAGCCGCCAGTCAGCGAGCGCGGGGGCCGGGCCACCACGTGCTGTTGCTAAGCTTGGGCTTCTAAATTGTTACTACCGCGGCGGGCCTATCGGAACCGAGCTTCGCATCTGTCAACATTCTCGGCCCGGCCCGAGGCGTTCGGCCAGCTCCCATTGGCCCCGGCCCGGCCCGGCGCCCGCCCCCGGAGCCGGAGCGCCGGTCCCCATTGGCTGCGCCGGCCGCCGCTCGCCCTTATGTGTCAATTTGAGGGCCCGAGGCGGAGGGTGGCGGCCGAGCGCGCAGAGTCCGCTGGAGTCTGGGAAGTGGGGCCGCCGGGCGCGCGGGGCGGGCGGCGAGCGGAGCCGGCCGGAGAGGGCCGGGCAGCGGCCGCCGCCGTCCCGGAGAGCGCGGGCCGGCGCGGGCGGGCAGGAGGATGGAGCTGAATTCCCTGCTGATCCTGCTGGAGGCGGCCGAGTACCTGGAGCGCAGGGACCGAGGTAGCGCCCGCGCCCCTTTGTGCGCCGGGCCGCGGGCTGGCGGGCGGCGGCGGGGCCGGGGCCGGGGCGGGGGCCCGCTGACCGCGCCGTCTGTCCGCAGAGGCCGAGCACGGCTACGCCTCGGTGCTGCCCTTCGACGGCGACTTCGCCAGGAAGAAGACAAAGGCGGCCGGCCTGGTGCGCAAGGCCCCGAACAACAGGTACCGCCCCCCCGCGCGGCCGCCCCCACCCCCCGCCCGGCCCGGCGCCCGGGGTCGCCCCCCGGAGCTCCCTCCCCCAGCCCCGAGCCCCGGGCCTCAGCTCGGCCGCAGGCCGCGCGCCCCGGCGGCCAGCCTGGAGGAGGAGGCGCGCCCGGGCCGCGGCCGCAGCCCCGCCCGGCCGGCCCCGCCCGCGCCGTCGCCATCTTCCCGCGGGCCGCGCCTCCTCGGCCTCTCGCGTAAACAGTGCCACGCGTACAGCGCCAGCCGCTCGGGGTCTCCTCCCGCAGCCGCTCCCCGCTCCCAAGTTGTTCTGGACTTTTCCGGGCAGGAAAAAAGTTGTCTGTGGGCGCTGGCCGGTGCCCCGTGAGTCCGGGGAAACTGAGGCTCGGTGCACAGCAGCGTGGGACCGCCCTCCCTGACCTCTGCTTGCCGCGGGTGGGTGGGCCGCATCTCTCCTGCTGTTGGGCTGAGTACCCCCACCCCCGGGGGGCCTGGACAAAGAAGGCGCATGGAGGCCCTACCTTGGGCCCCCGGCCCTCCCACGGAATCCACCCTCCTGCCCGGTCTCCTGACATAAGTGAAACGCAGCGACAAGTGTAGGGTCCCCTTCTTTGGGACAGGAGGCCCTTTTTAAGGGGAGCCGGAAGAGGTGCAGGCCGCTGTGCAGCAGCCCTCCCCCACCCCCCTTCCTCTGGCCTTGTTCCCAAACTGTAGAAGCAGAAAGCTGGGGTGCACATCTCTGGGGGGACCCCGAGCTAGGGCTCCCGCGGGGTTCCACTCTCCCCGCTGCCATGAGGACCACCCCACACCTGGCACTGCCCGGCGGGCTTTGGCTCGGGACCATGTCACCGGGCGGGGAGCTGGGCTTGCAGGGGGCTTCAGGGCCCCTTGGCAGAGGGTGCGGCTCATTCCTGTGGCCTGCCTGTTCTTGGGAAACAGAAAGGCTGGCACAGGGACCCATCTCCTGTGACGTCCTGGCGCCCTGGGCCTGGCAAGGAGCTGGTTGAGTCTCCATCTGCCCTGGCTGGACGTGCCTCCCAGTCCCAGCCCCTGGTCCCCTGCTGAGGACAGTTTGGGAAAAGATATGTGAGGGGGGCACCCTGGCCTCGGGCCCCCGCTGTTGGCTCTCACTGCCCCCAATGCCCCGGCGCCCATGGAGAACTCTGGGGCATGACCTTGGACTCCCACGGGGTACCCAAAGTTGATAACCAGAATCCTAGCTAGGACTCTGGGGGCTTTGGTGTGCTGAGTGGGTCAGTACCTCCTACTATCTGCCCAACCCAGGATGGACGTGTTATTTTTATCTGCATGTGAAGGCTGAGGAAACAGGCACAGAGAAATTGAATTACTTGCCTGGAGCCACCCTCCCATCCCTGGGACCCTGTTCTGAAGTGGGGTCTTGGCCTTCTCCATTCTGCCAGGCAGAGACCCTCAGGGCCCTGGGGAGGGCCGAGAGGGTCTCCTGGGCTGCAGCGCACCTCCCTGCTGCTCCTCTGGGCAGAGCTGGCATCTCCCAGGGATGAGGCCCCCTGGGGCTCACAGAGATGGCCGCTCGAGGCTGTCCTGGTCCAGCTGGGCCTGGCCAGCCCAGAGCAGGGCCTAGAGGATCCGGGGCCCTGACTTGCCTGGCAGGGCTTCTTCCTCTCGCCACAGTGAGGGGAAAGGATGGGCACCGCTGGGACCAGAGTGAGGAGTGGGGCAGGAGGGTGATGTATAGGGGGGAAGCCCCACAAGCTACAGGAAGGGCTTTGGGGGACAATGGTTCATCAAGAGGGAACTGGAGCCAGCCTGCTGGGGCTCAGGTCCTCCAAGAACATGGCTGAAGAGTACCTACCCGGAGGGGTTGCTGTGGGCTGTGAACCAAGTGAGGGCAGGAATATACTTAGCGGAGCCCCAGCCTGGGGTCCCCCCTCTCCCTAGGCCTGAGACAGGGTGTTCCTGGGACCCATGTTACAAACCTGGGAGGAGCCCTAGGAGGGGCTCTGGGCCTCTCTCCATCCCCAGTTAGCCAAGGAGTGACCCTCTTCCTCCAGGATGGGGTCTAGCCCAGACTGTGAGGGGTTGGCCAGGCACATCTCTGTGCATCGAAGGGCACTCGCTGGCCCTTACATCCTTCACACACGAGCAGACCTCCAGACCCACACAGATGGACTGTGGTTCAGGCCTTGAGGAGCCTGACAGCTATGCCCACTCCTGGTCCTGGCCAGCCCCGGCAGAGGTTCTGAGGCTCCCTGCCCAGCTCATGTGATCGGCAGGCCCTCGGGGCTCTCCTAAAGCTGCACAGGGAGGCTCAAGGGCTGACTGCCCTGGCGAGCAGAGGGGAGGCCTTGGGTCCCAATTGGCTTTGATGGGGCCATGAATCGTGCTAGGCGGCAGAAGCAGGAAGGATGGGCAGGCACTCTGACTTGTGGGATGGGGACGGGAGACACCCAGTCCACAGTTCCTACAGCAGGGGAGTGAGAGCAGGCAAGCAGAGGTCAGTAGAAGCTCCAGGAAAGAGTGAGAGGTGGGGGACACAGCGGTCAATCTGGGTGTCCCCTGAGGTGGCTTGGGGGCCCTCTGCTCACATGCGAGGCAGCCTGGCAGGCCTAGGAGCCCTGGCTGTCCATGGGGTCCCCACCTGAACTGGGAAAATGATGGGGAACTGGGAGATTGGCCCTGCAGGGCAGGTGCTGTGGCCCTGTCCACCAGGGTGCTCAGGACTCTGTACCCCTGTCTGGATGGGCCAGGTGGGCAGGGCTTGAGCAACAGATGGGGTCCCTGTGCCCAGAGAGGTCAAGACCATGGCCCCAGAGGGAAGCGAAAGGGCCAGCCTCAGTCTCCCTCCTGCCCACTGGCCCAGGAAGCACGCACATATTAGAGGTGTCCTTATGCGCTGATCCCTCTCGGGCTGGGTCTGCTCTGTCCCTGGGTGTCCCCACTGGTCCGATGAGCTGTGAGGATGCAGGTGGGAGAGCCCAGCAGGGTGAGAATGGTGCTCTGGCTGGGTCAGGGCCGGACCACCCTGTGTCCGTGTTCCCCTGCCGTTGGCCCTTTTGCTAGCGCCCGTGGCCTCCAGGGGTGGGGAGTGGAGAAGGCTGGTGGCTTAGTGCCTGGGAAGTCTTGGGAGCACAGGGTGGGTCAGTCCTAGTACCTTCTGGAAGGGGCTTTGGACCCTCCTGCTGGCCAGAGCCCCCACATGCCTCACGAAGTAAGCCGGGTGGCCCTAGGCACCCCTGGACAGAGCTGCAGCTCTGTGTCTCCTGTCCTTGTCACTCAGTGCGAGGTCCCCCCCACCCCCACCTTGGCTCGGCAGCTGCTCACCTGCCCCGGCCCTCCCTGCGCTGGGCCATCCTGGGGCCCAGACCCTGTCTGCCACCATCGACAGGTTCCTAGGCCCCCGACTAGAGTTGTCGTTCTTGGGCTTTGGTGATCAGGCAGCAGAGTGAGCTCTGTCTTTCTGTCTCTCTAAACAGGTCTTCACACAATGAACTAGAAAAGCACAGGTAAGTGATCCCCTGTCCCCCACTCCCGGTCGCCCGTATGAGCCGCCTAACACATCCCACCCACCTTTCTGCTGGGGGGATGCTATGGCTGCACCCCCCCGGGTCCCACCTGATGTGTCTGGGCACAGCTGACCGTGCCCCCAGGCTGGGCCCTTGCTAGGGAAGGGTCTGTCTTAAAGGCAGAATCAGACTCTGCTGTCAGGCACTGCATGCCGGGAGGTGGAGGCAGGGGCCCAGGTGCTGCTCCTGGAAGTTCAGGGTGGGGGTGAGGGACTTGGAGCAGGACCCCCTATGCTGGGTGACCCTCAGGGCCCGCTCTCTGGAGGAGGAGATCCGTCTAACTTGGGGCATCTGAGCCCCTTTGGGAGCAGCTCTTGAGCCTTTAGGATGCTGACCTCCAATCAGGAGGGCTTGGCCCTCTTAGTCTGGGGTCCCCTGCACCCGGGGCCTGCCTTCCAAGGAGCTCCCACTGGTCTCGTGTGGGGGCAATGGGAAGGGCAGCCTGTCTCTGCCCGCGTGACCTTGAGGGGAAGCTCTAGCCCAGGGAAGGATCCAGGGGAACCCACTTCATGCCCACCTACTGGCTGCAGGGCTGGGTCTACTCTGGGTCCTCTGAGGAGTGGGAGGGCTTATGGGGAGAAGCGGGGAAGGGCAGCACTGTGGCCCAAGGTAGGCCCCAGGGCCCCTCTCCGGCTGACCCCAGCTTGGGTGCTGCAGGCCTGGCTCTGCCCTCAGGGGTTCCATGACCCTGGGCCTCCTCTGAAATAGGAACAAGACACAGGCAGGCTCGGCCCTGCAGACAGGGACCCTCATGGCGGATTTCAGTGGGGTGGTGGGAGCTGGGGGTGGGTACAGAGGCTCTGAAGGCGGGAGCCGTGGTGCCAGGACGAAGGGATGCCACATGGTAGCTTTTCCTGAGCTTTACTCCCATCTGTGAAATGGGCCCATTCTTTCCTCCCTTCTTGGGTCAATGTGGAGGGGGGCTTCTGTATACAAGTTGAGCTTTCAGCCTGCTCTGGGAAGGCTTGGAGCTTAGCCAGTTCTACGTGTTCTCCCCCCGCCCCTGCTCTACGCCCACGGCAGCACCAGCTTCCGCTCCCCTGGGATTTGGCCCTCAGCTGGGCTGGGGCTGGGCAGGGACAGGACGCTGTGTTCTCTGGAGGAACCGTACTTCCTGGACTGGTCCTGTGTGTTTGAGGGGCTCCCGAGAGGCCAGAGAGGAGGGGCAGGTACAGGGGCCCCAAGAGCCAGGCGGGCCCTGGGATTGCTCCCAGGCTGGAGGAGGTGGTCAGCCTCTACTGGGACCCCAGAGCCTGGAGAGGCACGTGAGGGGTGTTCTGGAGAAGGCCCTGGGGTGGTGCCTGGGAAAACAGCCCCGCAGTGCAGACAGAGGGGATGATGCTGCGGGAAGACAGGTGCCCAGGGCATGGCAGCCTGTGGAGGAAGACAGGTTGTTAGCCTTTGACCCCTACAACTGCCCCTTGACCCTGGCCTTGGCCTCAGTCACCTTCTCCCAAAGCCCGCCCTTAGGCTGGGCCTCGGGGGGTCCTTTTGAGCCCCTGCAGCGGATAGATGGGTGGCTTAAGATCTCTGTCCACTCCCTATCCCAGTGCAGGGTCCTGTTCCTGGCTGGCCAATGAGCAGGTGTGGGCAGCCATGAGGAGCCCCTGGTGGGGACTGGGATCACGGCTGTGCCTGTGACTGCCCAGTGCTGATGCAGGACATGCCTGGCTGCTGGCCACAGGAAGGAAAGAAGCATGGCTGGGTCACCCGGCCGGCCCTGGGGACACCGCCTTCCCTGGAGGTGTGCCTACCCTGGGCCTGTGGGGTTTCCCCTTGCCTGTTCTCTGAGCCAGCCCGGTCAGCCTGAGGCCCGCCCAGCCTGGCCCTGTTCCTCCTCCCAGTCCTCCCCATCCTCCCTTGTGGGAAGCAGCCCCCGCGGGTCTGCTAAGGCCAGGGCTCTGCTGCTAACCCCAGGCCTGGGGGCCACGGAGGTCAGGTGCTCCTGGGCAGGATGAGCCTCCTGGCCCCAGCTCCAGCCTTTAGCCTTTGTGTGTGGAGGTAGGGAGCCCCCAGCTGCCTGATACAGTGGCACACGGTCTTTATAAACCACACGACAACTGGAAGATGCAGGTGAGCAGAAGGTGGCTCCCCATCCCCCCCCCCCCCCCCCGCCGCCTGCACCACCTCCCCGAGGGAGCCACCATTCACCGCATCTCTCTGACCGCCAGGCCTGGCGTGGTGCAGAGCGCAGCTGTGCAGATGCTGGGACCCTGGGACATGGCTCGGGAGCTCTGGGTCTTCCTCCGGGGAGCAGGGGGCTCGTGGTGAGAAGCTAGGAAGGACCTGTGTTGAGAGCTGGGCTGCGGCCAGTGGCCAGCAACCGAGCTGCTATTAACACTAACGCAGTGATTCCCAGAGGCAGGTTCTGGGAAGGACCCACACAGGGTTCCTTCAGGAAGTGGTGAATTTTCAAAGCTCCCAGGAATGCCGGGGACAGCCACGGGGCGCTGGCAGAGGGCCTGCGGCACTGGGGCAGCCTCAGCACCCCTTCCTGCTCCCCGCAGGGCGGAACACCGCGGCCAACGAGGGTGGGGACTTGCCTGGGCCCCTGCAGCCGGCGCTTGGCAAAGCTGGGTCCCGGCCCCCCCAGGCTGCAGGCCTGGCTGAGCGCTCCTGGGGACTTGGGCAGCCGCAGTGTCCAGTGCCAAGCGCTGCTTGGGTATCGTCCAGCGGACTCTCTTTGTCCCTCGAGGAGCCTCTGCTTTAGGATTTGTAAAGCAGTCTGTCCACGTCCAGCACAGACGTTCGAGGCCCCCCCCCGCCCCCCCCCCCCCCGGGAGAGAGCCATCCTAGGTGGCTGGGAGGCCGCACCTGCATCCTCCTCCTCCTCCACATGGATACTAACTTGGATAAGAATGGGACCTTGTTAGCCGCTGTTTCATAACTTGACCTTTCACCTGCCACCACGAGTGCTGTCCTGTGTCGGCGACTTCGCCACTGCGGGTCCCAGTGCTGACACAGACTCGCGGCCATGCTGCCCGCACTCTTGGCCGTGGCCTCTGCTTAACGCTCCCCGCACCACCGCCGCCACGTTGTCACCCTGGGGGTGGAGCGAGTCGCTGCCACGGCCCTTGGGTGCTGCGGTCCCTGTTTGCTCCCCCCACCCACGACCCTACGACGCGTGGCCGGCCACACACTGGCCAGCCCCAGAGCCCTCCGGTCTTGGCAGTCGGGCCCGGGTGACGGCCTCCCCCACCCCGCCGGGCTTTCGTTTCCTCGCGGGCTGCGCGGCGGACTGGGTTTTGTGTTAGCTTAGCGGTCTGTGTTCTGCAACTTGCCTGTGTGTGTCCTTTGCCCATTTCCACAGTAAGATACTCCTCTTTTTATTTTTGATGTGTATGAGCTCAAAATGTCACGAATACTAACCGTTTGTCTTTTATGTGTATTACAAATATTTTTCCACTGTTATTTGTCTTTTAGCTGTGTTTTTTCTTTCTTGTACAAATTCTCTTTCTGATTGTAAAAGTAATATGTGGTGTTTTTTTTAGCATAGAAAGCCTGAAAATACAAAAACAAAAAACAAAACCGTAAAGCCAAAGAAATAAACGTTGCTAACCGCATCACCTGGAGACGCATGCCTCCTGTTCTTCATTGTGTCCTGTTGAGTCTCTTGTGTGCGTCTGCTGTTTGAGTTTTTTAAACAATATTGGGTCCCTTGTCACGTAGGTGGTTCCGTATGCCGAACATTCATGATGCAAGAATGTAGACTACACTAAAATGGTGGTGGTGGGATTCAGGGTACTTCTCATTTATTATTTTTTTCTTTCTCTTGACTTGCAGTTTCTGATTTTACACAAAGGTCACGTACTGCTTATGTAAGCGGTAGATTGTAAGAATTGCCATTTGCTAGAGCTCAAAGGGACAAGGGAACCCCACCAGTGACCTGGGTGCAGGTGGCAGGACGGCAGGGCCCAGTGTGGAACTGTGGCTCTCTGGCTGGCGAGCCCCTCCTTGAGCACAGAGCGCAGTTTGCCGCCCCCCCCCCCCCAATGTTCTGGCCCCATTTTCAGTGGGGCATCAGGCAGGTTCCTGGAGCCCCTTGGAGGTGGGGGAGCGGAGGTTCCTGGACTCTGGGTGGTCCTTCTGGCATGCCGCCTGCTCCAGCCCGGTAGTCCCGTGGAGGTGGGAGCTCATCTCTGAAGGTCCTCCAGCCTCGAGGCAGAGCGTGGGGCTGCTCCTCATGCAGGTCCTGGCTCCGCGTGGCCTCGTGGCAGAGCGCAGCCTTGGTCCTCCGTCCTGGAGGTTCTTCTGGACGACTTCTAGGTCCCGGGGTGCTGTGGGCTGGGGTGCTGGGTCAGGGGTGCTCTGTCAGTGGGAGGGTGCCGTGTGGGCCTGGGTGACAGACGTAGGGCCACGGGGTCCAAGTGCTGCCAGCCTTCCTCCTGCAGGGTGGGGCCGTTCTTGCTGCTCTGCTGACAGGCTCCTGCCCCGCACCTGGCTGCCCCTTCTCCCAGGCCTCGGGCGTCCCCTCAGTCCGCTGTCCGGCCAGGCTCTGAGGCTGAGTGGGGCTGTGGATGCGCAGGGGCTCTGGCAGGTCGGGGGCAGAGGTGAAAGCCGGGACTTGCCGAGGGAAGGGACCTGCACTGGCCATGGTGCTGGCAGGGCAGCTGGGCGGCAGGCTGTCAAGGCCTCACCAAAAACTCCTGCCCCCTGTCCTCCGGGGGTTTCTTAGCGTGGCCTAAGCAGAGCAGTGAGGCCGGGCCTCCCGCAGAGGCGGGGAGGGTTACGTGCATGTGGCAGAGGCCCCCTGGCCGTCCCAGTGGCCAGAGCGTGCTTCAGAGTGAGCTGTGGCCTCCCCCCCGCCCCCCCTCCCCCGCAGGGATGAGCCAGGAAAGGCAGTGTTTCTGCACGGGCGGGATCTGGGCCAGAGCCCCTCACCCGAAGCCCCCATGTGAACAGTGTCACTGGGTCTTGTGAGGGCAGTTGGGTGAAAATCTGCATTCGTCTGCACGGACACAGGGATAAAATCTGGAATGAAGTGATCTCTCAGGGACATCAAACTCGGGGTGGGAGGGGCTGCTCCTTGGCCCTCCCTGAGCCTAGTAGACTTGCATTTCTGTGGTGACATGACCAGAGACCACCCTGAACTTGGCAAAGTGGAATGCCAATCTTGCCTGGGGCCCCCTGGACCTCTGGGAGCAGCCTGAGCAGGGCCCTAACCTCGCCGCCCCGGTGTGCCCTGGCCTCCTGGATCCACCGTAGAGGGCGGTGACCGCAGTGCGGGCTAGGGCTCTGAGGCCGTGCCCCGCAGGCCGTGCTGGGCTGGCTGGCTACCCGCGCCCCAGCCACAGGCTGTCCGCTCTATCAGGGAATCCAGAAGGCAGGGACCGGGCTGCTGGGGGGAAGCAGGCAGCCAGGCTGGGAGGGGAATCCTGGGGAGGGACCCCAAGCAGGTCTGTGCAGGAGTCTGGCTGGCCGCCTCTCATGCCCCCAGACCTCTCAGGCCTGTCTGCTGCTGCTGTCCCCAGGGCTATGTCACCCCGGCCTGACGGTTCTGTCTCTCCTCTTTCAGACGAGCCAAACTCAGGCTCTATCTGGAGCAGCTCAAGCAGCTGGTGCCCCTGGGCCCTGACAGTACCCGCCACACCACGCTGAGCCTCCTCAAGCGGGCCAAGATGCACATCAAGGTGAGCAGGGGGTCCACTGGTCTGACCAGCTGCCTCAGCTGACCCCAGCCCATCCCGTACACCCCCGGAGAGTGACCAGGGGGCCTGAGGGGAGCCACCCAGCAGGTGTAGCCTGGGGACCTCTGGGGGTCTCTGGTGGTAGGTGAGGGCACAGGGGATGCTTAGGGTGGAGGGGGTCACAAGCACCTGCTGGGTTTTATCGAGAGGTGGTGGGGGTAGGAGGTAGCCATGGCTACCTAGGCTGGGGGAGGTGAAGGGGGTTACAAATGGCCCCTGGGGCCCTGGGCTGTGAAGGAGCGGTGGGGTCAGGAAGGGCAGGTTGGGAAGCAGGCAGCCCAGGGGTGTTGGGAGGTTCTGGGTAGAGGGTGTAGTTGGTCTCCTGGGACTGGCAGAGGGGGTGGATGGAGTGAGCCATTGTCTGGGGTGGGCCCCCAAGGCCTCAAGACAGACCTGCTGGTTTGGGGGGGGTGGTCTTAGGACACTTGGGCCAACCACAGTAGGTCTCAGTCTCCTTGAAGGACCCCTCAAAGCCTCCGAGCCAGCACAGGCAGGGGACCCCCAGGCAGGGTGATTGGAGCTTACAGAGAGGCATGGTCCATGCCCTGGGGCCTCCGGGAGCAGGCAGCTTCCCAGAGCAGAGTGCGGCCCTCAGAGACAGGCAGGGGGTGGGGGGATGTCAGCAATATGGGGGCAGTGGGGGCAAGACCACCAAGGGCAGGCTGTTCTCTAGGAGGCAGCACCAGCCTGGGGCCCACACGTGCCGTGGGTCTTCTGGAGCTGGTCAGCAGATGCAGAGTGCAGGCCTGGGAGGTGGCACCTCATGTAACCCCTGGCAGGGTGAGGGGGCTGCTCCTCAGGCCTTTGTGGGGCCAGCGGTGGGGGATGAGAACCTGCTCTGCCCAGGCCGCTGTGCCCCAGTTCCTGGTCCGGGTACAGGGGATGGTCCCCCTGCCTCCCACCGCTCATAGCTCCCCCACCCCCAGAAACTGGAGGAGCAGGACCGCCGGGCACTGAGCATCAAGGAGCAGCTGCAGCGGGAACACCGCTTCCTGAAGCGGCGCCTGGAGCAGCTGTCCATGCAGAGTCTGGAACGTGTACGCACGGACAGCACGGGCTCCGCCGTCTCCACTGATGACTCAGAGCAAGGTGGGGACATGGGAGCAGCCGGGCGGGAAGCTGGGAGGGTGGGGTTGGCTGAGGAAGGTGGGGACGACAGCAGATGTGTGCGAACGCTGGTAGCAGACGTGGCGGGACGAGGCGGGACGAGGTGGACGTGGCGGGAGAGGCGGGACCCTGTGGGACCTGGCCGGGAGAGGCGGGACGTGGCGGGAGAGGCGGGACGAGGCGGGACGTGGCGGGACGAGGCGGGACGTGGCGGGACGTGGCGGGAGAGGCGGGACGTGGCGGGAGAGGCGGGACGTGGCGGGACGAGGCGGGACGAGGCGGGACGAGGCGGGACGAGGCGGGACGT
>NW_023270323.1:80209884-80374366 GCF_011800145.1 Mirounga leonina
GAGGCGGGACGTGGCGGGACGTGGCGGGACGAGGTGGGTGAGGCACGGAGGGCAGCTGGTCTGTGCTCCAGGCCCCGTGTTCCTCACCAAGCTGCAGGCCTGGAGCCCGGTGCTTCCCCCACACCCCCACCCCTGGAGCCTCTGCTGCCTCCACGAAGGGCGGAGATGAGCCCTAACTTTGAAGGGAGCCCCGGCTGGCACCCCAGTTTCTGATCCTGCCCCCTCCGTTCTCCCCAGAAGTGGACGTAGAGGGCATGGAGTTTGGCCCTGGTGAGCTGGACAGTGTTGGCAGCAGCAGTGACGCGGACGACCACTACAGCCTGCAGAGTGGTGGCTGCAGCGACGGGGGCTACGGGCCCCCCTGCCGGCGGCCTGGCCGCCCTGGCCTCTCGTAGGCCCAGTGCCCTCTGCTCCTTGGCCCGCCTGCCTACCCGGCCAAGCGTGCCAGCCCTCCAGTCCTCGAAAGCCTCTCCGCGGGCCCGCCACTGTGCCATTCTGGAAGCTCCAGCTGCCGCCCGGGCTGCCCGCCTCCGCCTGCCTGCCGGTCAGGGCCTGCCGTGCCGCCCACCCCTCCCAGCTGGGCAGGGACCCCTGCAGGGAGACGGGGCCCAGCTCCCACATCCCGGAGCCCAGCGTAGCCGCCCACGGTCTGTTCTCAGATTCCTAATCATTCCAGAAGTATTAAATATCATTGCTGCAAATCTCGGCGGGCACCGTGTGAGGGGCTTAATGACCACTGCGGGGAGCTCAGACCCCAACCCTGGATCCCAGGAGAAAGGAGTGGACCGAGGAAGGAAGGAAGGCGTGGCTCTCCGTCCATCTGTCCATCTGTCTGTCAGTCCACGTAGGCTCCTGAGGCCTGGACAGAGGGACCCATGAAGGGCGGGACTCGGGTGAGCACCCTGGGGCAAGTGGGTGGAGAGGGTCCTTTGCACCCCACAGGTGTCAGGAGCCAGGGCTGGGCTCCTGGGGGCAGGCCAGGCCACCCCATCCCAAGCTGGGCAGCTTCTGCTCTGTTAGGTCCCTTGGATGTACACATGCACACGCCTGGGGACACGTGCCCACACGCACACGTGCCCACACGCACACGTGCCCACACGCAGACACACGTGGTCGCCGGACCCAGAGGCTACACGTCTTGGGGAGGGAGGCCTTCAAGGGTCATCTGGGCACCTGCTGGCCCCTGGCCTGCGCCTGGCTCCTCGTCCCACCCCAGCTCACCTGCACGGAGTCCTCAGGAGGCTTTCTCATCTACCTTTAAAAATAAAATAAATAAATTGCTGCACTGCCCAGCAGCCCAGAACAGGGCTCCCGGGAGAGAGGCTTTTTCCCCAAAATAAGAGAAACATTTTTAAAAGAGAAAAAAGCTCTAAGGACTCCCCGCCAAGTGACATCAGTGTGTGCTGCCTCAATTTCCTGTACGAGATTTTTGTACTCTATTTTCCTAGCCATTGTTGTGTCCTTGTTTGCTGAGGGGTGGGAGCGACCCAGCGTCTCAGGGACTCGTCTTGTCTGTCACCGTTGTCCAAGTGTGCCTTGTGTCCCGTGTCTGGCCCCGCCCCATCCACCACCACCAGCATCTCCCTTGTGGCGCAAGGGGCACCCCTGGCCTGCCCTGCAGGTGCCCTCCTAGCTTCCTCCCTGTGCCGCGGCCCCTCCCAGCAGCCACGGCTTTCTGGGAGTGAGAGACTGCGGGGCCGGTCAGGGGTTGTGTGGGCAGCTCTCTGTCACCTGGCTCCCCCAGTGACCCAGCGGCCCCCCCACCCCCCATCTTGCCCTCCCCAGCGGTCAGTCGGGGCCTGCCAGGCAGCCTGGCCTCCTGGTCAGGGGCCTGCTCACCAGAGAAATAGGTTCTCCCCTGTACCCATCTTGACCCTTCCCTGCTCCCCCGGCCTGGGGCGAGGGCTCCAGATTTCAGACATTGGCAGCTGATGAAGACAGCCCTTCCCCCTGGGTAGCCAGGCTTGGGCATCAGGAGGCTTCTCCTGGCCTTTTGTTCCTGAAGTCCTTGTCTGCACAGCAATATTTGGGTGGCGTGCTGTGGGGCTGGCCTGTAGCTGCATCTCCTTCCCTCTCTGGTGCATTGTAACCGATTTCCAGATTGTGGGGGAAAGTTCGTGTTTATTTTTGGTCAAGCCGATGGACACCCCAGGGTGGGTGGCCTACTGAGGCAGAATGGGGTCCCTGGAAACAGCTCTGGCACAGAACCTGCCCTGCAGGGGCTCGGGATGATGAGTGGAGAGCAGGCTCGTGGGAGGCAGTGTGTGAACTGGGGAGATTGTCCAAACATCTTGCTGGTGCTTGCAAGGAAAACTCTTCTGTCAGCATCTCCTTCCAGCTTCACTGGGGGTCTGCAGAGCCCAGACCAGCTTGTCCTGTCTGCCTGAGCATGCCACACAGTGCTTCTTGTGAGCACCAGCCCGCTCTGAGCAGGGTAGGAAGGCCCGAGTTGAAGATCCCGCTGCAGGAGACACAAGTCCAGGCCCCTGGGATGGTCTGTGCTCTCCGTTCTTGAGGCACCAGCTCCCCCAGTAGCTGGGGGCTCTGCTCCCACCCCAGCCAGCAGAATCCTCCCTGGGTGACCAACTGTGGCCCCCAGCTGACCTTCCTGGCAGCTCAGCCCGTGGCTTTTCAGGCCATGGTTCCCGCGTGGGCCGGGGGCCCCTCTCTGCCACCAGCAGACAGGCGAGGGGGGTGGTCCTCAGGGCCAGGGTCCGGTGCTAGCAGTTACTCACACATCCATCCTCCCCTCCCACGAGCTCCCTGCCTTTGCACGTGTTAGCTGTTGCTGGTGGCCGCAGAGACCCAGTGGGGGCCTGGCTTGAGGCCATGTTGGGTAACTGAGCATCGTTGAGTCTCTAGAAAGCAGATGGGACCAGAACAGGCCTGCAGGGGTGTCTGTGACCTCTATCCATGTGCCCTCCCACACCTATGTGGGCCACTGTGGCCCTCGGCCAGGATCCTGGAACCCCAGGCTCAGGTTTGGGTCCCCACCCTCACTGGGAGGTGACCCCATACACCAGGCCACCACTGCCCCAGTGCAGACCCAGCTGGCTGGGGAGACTGCA
Source organism: Mirounga leonina (assembly GCF_011800145.1). NCBI lineage: Eukaryota > Metazoa > Chordata > Mammalia > Carnivora > Phocidae > Mirounga > Mirounga leonina. The sequence continues at coordinate 80,212,953 of NW_023270323.1, forward strand.
AGAAGGCTTCTTCTCCTTGGAGCTCTGGGCCCGCCTCTGTAGTTTGGGTCTTGGTGGCCCAGTGCCCAAGCCTGCCCTCCTGGGCTGATGGAGCTGTGTGCCCAACCACAGCCCTGTGGGCTTCCGCCCTCCTGTCTGCCCCAGACAATCCCCATCTGCTGAGTGAGGCAGGCTTCCCCGGCTCTACCAACCCCTGCCTCTCTCTGGGCCAGCTAACCTGGGGCCCCCTCCCCATGGCCATGTACACAGAATTCTGACCCCAGGCCACATCTAGGGCAGGTTCTTTGCCAGAGTCTGGGGCTGCCCAGGGGCCCTGGTGCTGGCCAGGTCAGCGCATCACAACATCCTTGCTGGAGAGAATTGGGCCACCCACCTGCCTGTTCACCGGGAGGGACTGTGCTGTACCATTCTGTCTTTGTAATATAAATACAGATTTTTATACCTCACCCCTCTGGCTTCCAGTTCTTTCCGTCACCATATCTGGCTCCCCTCCCCTCGGCCTCCATAGCGAGCCTGAGCCCACCGGTGACCTTGGCAGCCTTCACCACCCTGCCCACAGCTTCTGCTTTCAGGGAGGCCCAACATACCATGGTCCTTCCCCACTGCCAACTGGCTACCATGGAGACGCCACCATCGCGGCTGCCTCCCTGGATGGTCACACCTGGAGTTGGATGAAAGTGGAACCCCACCCCACCCCTGCCAACTGCCAACGAGATGCTCTTGCTGCCAGCATTCCTACTTTGCTCCTGGCCCTGGGGCTGGGGCACTGTCTCAGGAGGGCAGGTTGGCCCTTGGGGTGGTCGGTCTTAGGGTGGATAGCAGGTGTTCTCAGCCAGGTGCCCTTTCCACACAGCTGTAGTTGGCTGTCAGGATGCACCTTGAGAAACCTTCCTTGGACCTGTCCTCAGCATCCCCAGAATGTCCCAGGCATGGCCTTTGCCTGCTGCTGTGCAGGGTGAGGGTGTGAAATGGTGTGGCCCCAGCACAAGGCAACTAGGGGACAAAATGCTCAGGTAGTAGGGAGTTGGGTAGCCAGAACAGGACTTTCCTGGGGCCCCCCGGGGCGCCACGGCACACTGGAGATGGCTCAGTGATTCACTCTAGCAGGTTCTGGGGTGTCTGGGAGAGGACCTGCAGGGACCTCTTCCCTCCCTCAGCAGGCTGCAGCACTCACCTCTTGAACCTGGGTGAGTCCTCCAGGGGCACCTCTGGAAAACAAGGGAATTCCTACTGGGAATGCAGCTGGGGCTTGGGGTGTGAATGTAAATGAGCAGCTTTTGAATTCCAAATATTGCTAGGACTTCAAATCACCACCACCTTTTACGGACGTCATAAGGGCTCCAGCAGCTGGGCTAAGCACTTTGCGAAGTCAGAGCCTGCTGTCCTCACACTGGGCCCATCTCAAAGACAGAAAACTGAGGCTCAGAGAGGGTACCCACTTTCCCCGAGTCACCCACTGAGCCAGGGGGGCCTGGGATGGGACCCTGGTCCTCAGGGAAATCCCTCCTGCCACCAGAGTCCCATCTCCATATTCAGCCTGGATTACAGGCAATGCCCCTCAAGGGGGACACCTGTCTCCATGTCCACCCTTCTGCCCACGCTCTTCTTGGTAGGCAGAAGGGCCTCAGGGGCTCTTGTTGTCTGCCCCAGAACGAATCCCAGGTGCCTGCTTTCTCCCCATCTGCTCCTGCACCTTCGCAGTTCGCTTCCCTCTCCCACCCTTGCTTCCCTCTGTCCCTACGCACTCACCAGCCCCCCAGCTCCCAGCTCAGCTCTGTGACCTCCTCCTATGCCCCCTCCCATCACACTTCTGCCAGGATCAGGCCCCCAAAATTGGGTGGCAAGGCCCTTTCCATGCTGTTTCCTTTCCTCAGTTCCCAGTTCCCAGTTCCTAGCTGGGCCAGGCCCCCAGTGCATGCTAAGCCCACATGAGGATCTTTCCAGAATGTAAATGGGATTATGCCACTTGCCCGTTTAGCTTGCAGGGGCTCTCAACTGCCTCCTCATTGCTTTCTGCCTCCTCAGCCTGTCTTGAGGGCCTTCATGAGACCCCGAGCCCCCCTACCAGGCCCTTCACTTCCTCCTTCCTCTGAGCCCTTTTACCCCCAAACTCTCCCCATCCCCAATCGAACTATCTTGGTGAGCTCCTGACCCCAACCTGCTCTGAGTTTTTACTTTTGTTGCATGAATATCAATGTGATGGAAGACAAAAATCACTTTCTTCCCACCCTCTTCCTTGATACCCTAATGCTTTCTTCTGACTAGGCAGGATTTATAGGAAGAATAGAAAGAAGTGCCACTTTCTTGCTCTGCTGGAAGCTGAGAGTCATCCCGTCTCTGGCCCTCCTGGCTCTGGGGTTCTGCCCTCAAGGCTGCTCTCTGCCCCTCCAGGAGCCAGCTTGCGCTTCCTCTCCCCCTTGGTAGGCAGAAGGGCCTCAGGGGGTCTTGTTGTCCGCCCTCCCCCACACACAGCCTCCAGAACAAATCCCAGGTGACTGCTTTCTCCCCATCTGCTCCTGCACCTTCGCGGCTCGCTTCCCTCTCCCATCCTTGCTTCCCTCCATCATGGGAGTCTCCCTGCATCTGTCTCTGACCACTTTTTGTCACTTTTGTCACTGAGAATGTCACTCCTCTGCCTGGAAAAGCCCCCCACTCCTCTTATTGCTTGAAGAATGGAGTCCTGCCAGTACCAAAAACAGCGTTGAAGAACAAATGATCCTTAACATCAGACTTCCGGTTAGACATATCTAAAAACATATTGTCCAGAACCTAAAATACTTTTTAGTATCAGCAGGAGAAAAAAGATTCCTATAGGAAGAAGAGAAAAAGCAATCAGCGAGCCCACTTGCGGCTCACAGGTGTGCGAGGAGGCCTGCCTCCTCATGGGCTTCCTCGCGGAAGGTTCATCTGTGGGTTCCCTTCATCTTTTGACTCTGTAAGGACCCCACTAAGAGCCCGAACGATTTTGACTGGAGGAAAGAAACCTTGTCTTGGAAGTAAGTGTAACCTATTTGCTTCTTAAATCCCAAATGCAACCTGACCCTAATAAATCGAGTTTTCAAAGAAAGCTTCTGGGGGCTGCATGATTAAACCTGTCGTGTGTTGTTTGTACTCTGGGAGCTAAGAACATTGTGATTTCTACTTCATGTTTTTATGGCTTTTTTGGTCCCACAAACATCTTTCAAACAAATAACCACGGTCAGCAATTCAAAATCATACGGAGAATTTGTGGGCCCAGGAAATGACCCAGGAGTCTCGAGGAAATGTGGGATTCCAGAACAGCTCCCTATGCCTCATCCTCCTGTCCCTCACCCTCCTGTCCCACGGGGATCTTTCCAAAAAGCAGCCCCTTTTCTTTCTTCTCCTCTTTTCTAAGTTCCTCTTCTCAGTCTATAAACATCCCCAAGTTCCTCTCATCTGAAAACAAAACAAACCCAAACCCTCCCCCCACCCCACCCCACCCCACATTCCCACCCCCTCATCTTGTGTCATCCTGCTCCTCTCTCTCCCTCAGTCTTTGCCTCCTCAGCAAAACATCCTGAAGGCGCTGTCTGCACAGCTTCTACCACCCCCAGGGTCAGTGGCCAAGAGGAGTCCTCCTGGTCCATGGGCTCCAACCTTGCCTCCCCGCTCACCAGTCTCTTTCCTGGTCCAGTCCCAGCTTGTTTCAGGCGGGGTACCAATCTGTGAGTTTGTCCCCCTGTAATGTTTGCTTTTCAGATCATTTTAGGCTTTATTGTCACTTAGAAGAGGAAAATAAAAAAGGAAAACAAATGAAGGATTAATAAGAAGTATCTTTCCCTCAAGATGAATCCATGATTTCTGCTTTACACCATTCTTTTTTTTTGTCCCCTAAAAATATTAAGAAAAATTATCCAGAAAGACTTCTGCCCTTCCAATGTCCCATGAGACTAGTTCGTCTCCGACAAGCCACCTTCGGGTCATTTGATGCTGGGGGTGGAGGGAGAACCGACTTTGGAGTAAGGAGGGGTAGACGTGAGTCTGTAGAAGACCGGTGAGGGGTAAATGAGTCTGTCCGGTGGGGATACCGAGGGCAGCCCCGCAGGTGTGGCTGCTCTGGGCTGCCTTAGTGCAGCTGTCTCCCGCTCACGGACTGACCACCCATGTGCGGGGTCTGGCACCCTCCTTGGAAGGTGTTCCCTCTTGACTTACATACCTCTTCCACACATACCACGTGTGTTCCCATATTTTCAACTTTTTACAAGTTATATTTTGAGGGGCGCCTGGGTGGCTCAGTTGGTTAAGGGTCTGCCTTCTGCTCAGTCATGATCCCGGGGTGCCCAGGCCGAAACCCGCATCGGGCTCCCTGCTCAGCGAGGAGTCTGCTTCTCTCTCTGCCTCTCCCCATCCCCCCCGCTCGTGCTCTCTCTCTCTCTCAAATAAATGAATAAAATCTTTTTTTAATTATATTTTGAAAATGGGATTGTGGAGGAAGTCGGCTTTTGCTTAGCGGTCAGGTGAGGGCTTGGAATTGCGTGCTTTGCAAAACAACGTTCAACGCAAAATCTTGTAAAGCGAGTAATGACAGCTGAGCCTACAGACGCACCAGACGCTGCTCGGCTCGTTTTGGGTCCCGTAGTTGGTCCGCTCCCAAGACTTGTCGAAGGGACGCGCTCACTTAAACAGGTCCTGGCGGCGCAGAGCCCACCGGCCGGGCGGCCCCGGGCCGCGGCCAGGCGAGCTCCGGCGTGCTCCTGACCGCACCCGGCTTTCCCTAAAAACGGCCTCGTTAGAGGATGGGGGCCTGGGGAGCCGGAGGGCAGGACCGAGAGCCGACCTGAGCCGAGGAGCCCGTCCGGGCACAGCGCACCGCCGCAGGGCATAGGGCTCTAAGACCCGACCCGCTCCCAAGGCCCCCACCAGGCCTGGCGCACCCCGGCCCCGCCCCGCGGCGGGAGCCAACCAGCTCGCCCCCACCGGTTGACGTTCGGCCGGAGGGCGGACCGGCACCCTGCTCAGCTCCGCCCCAAAGTTCCTCCTCGCCACGCCCGCCTCCTCCGACACCACGCCTGCGCAGACGGCCAGGCCACGCCCTGTCTCTGCCCTCTGCGCGCGCAGCGCTCCCGTGAGGCAGTGCGAGGCGTGGAGCGCGGCGGCGGGCTTCTGAGGCGCGCGAACGGAGCTTCCAGAGGTGAATGGCGGCAGCCTCTCTTGGGGCTGTGGGAGCGGCGCCGGTCCCCCAGCTGCCTCTTCTAAGCAGGCACCCCTGGGGACTCCTTCCAGGCGCGCGAGTCGGGGTCCGCAGGGCTTGGGGCCACGGGCGAGGGCAGGCGGGAGGTGGGCGTCAGCGGGGAGCGCGGCGCGGGTGAGTGAGGCGCCGTCCGGTCGGGGGCGGGGCGGGAGCTGGGCTGAAGCGGGTAGTCCGGGAGGGGGCGGGGCGGGGGCGGGGCCTCGGCGGGGCGGGGCCTCGGCGGGGCGGGGCGCGGGCGGGGCCGCGGGTGAGTGGTCTCGCGCGGCTCCGGCGGGGGCGGGGCCGCTGCTGGTCCTGCGGGCGGCGGCGCGTGCTGTCGCGCCGCCGGTACGCGGGCGGTCGTCCCAGAGCTCCACGGAGTGCGCCGCGCGGGCCTGGCGTCTGTGCAGTTTGCCTTTAACGCTAGTTCGGCGGCTTTTGCGGGTGTGTGTGACTAACATGCGTCCGTGTCGCGCGTGTGTCTGTGCGGCCGGTCGCCGTCCGTGGAGCTCCCTCGGTGAGGTCATCGGGGGCGGTTCGGCGGTGCGTTGGTTGCAAAGGGGCGAATGCCGCCCGTGTTTTTACCACCGTTTGCTTAGTTCTTTGGCACTTGGGAAGTGGCGGGTGCTTGGGTTTCGGGTTTCGGGGTTATTTTGCTTTAGTCTTTTGAAGCGTGGTTGACGCGCACCGTTGCATTAGTTTTGGGTGCACGGCGTAAGGGCCGGACGCTGTACCTTGCGAGATGGAACCGCATTAAGTCCTGACGCCATCACCGTACATCGTGGCCTTTTTCCCCCTTTGCTGAGGAGTTTTAAGATCAGTTTGAGAACGGTTCTTCAGTCTGAAGCCTGATGTTGCCTGCACTGGGTTGGCCGTCTCTGGACATTGATTCCTGTGTGAATGGCGGATGCTGATTTGAGTCGCTGAGGTAAACATTTCGTTGACTCTTCCTCGAGGACATGTCGTATTTATTTCTCTTCTCTTACTTGGGAACTGGGTGCGGGGAAGAGGCTGCTTAGCCGCAGGCTGGCTTGGACTTGTTTAGATAAACTGAATGAAAGAACTGAGCTGCTTCGTAAGAGACCATGTATTTTTAATGACTGTCTTTGGAAAGATTTTCTTGCTAATTGGTTTTCATTATTTTTGCAGTGTTCTCAGTAATAGCCTAATTTGTTTATCTTCATCAGACATTTCAGCTATAACTACCTCTGGGTTAGATGGTTCCCAGATATGCTGTGATATTTATCAGTATCGTCCTTTTACAAATACAGTTACTTTACTTATGGTCTAATACCTGTTTTTCCTCCCCCAGGAGAAGTCAGATTCTAAAAATATTTTTTCCCTTCTCTGTGGACTTGACATAAAATTAGTTTTGTTTGTGGTCTTGGGTTTATTTTCTAAATAGCAACATAAACCCGTATCTGTTACAAAGAAATTGGGTACTTAAACCATGAGTTGTGGAAAAGAGTTTGTGGAAACATTAAAAAAAATCAATTATCCCAAAGCTGATACTCTCAATGGGGAAGATTTTGACTGGTTGTTTGAGACTGTTGAAGATGAATCATTTCTGAAGTGGTTTTGTGGGAATGTGAATGAACAGAATGTATTGTCTGAAGAAGAATTGGAAGCTTTTGGCATTCTTCAGACATCAGGCAAGCCTATCCTAGAAGGAGCAGCGTTGGATGAAGTTCTTAAAACCTGTAAAACTTCTGATTTGAAGACATGTATCTTGGATGACAAAGAGCTAGAGAAATTAGAGATTGAGGTTCAAACTCTGCAGAAGTTGAAGAACCTAAAAATTCAGCGACGTAATAAATGCCAGTTGATGGCTTCAGTAACAAGCCACAAATCTCTGAGGTTAAATGCTAAAGAAGAAGCGGCCACTAAAAGGCTGAAGCAGAGTCAAGGAATTCTAAATGCTATGAATACTAAGATAAATAATGAACTTCAGGCTCTTACTGATGGAGTTGCAAAATTGATGATGTTTTTCAAACATTCTAATTTGGATCAAGGGACAAATCCACTGGTGTTTTTATCTCAGTTTTCCTTGGAAAAATATCTAAGCCAGGAAGAGCAGAGCACAGCAGCATTAACTTTATATACCAAAAAACAGTTCTTTCCGGGTATACATGAAGTAGTTGAAAGTTCAAATGAAGAAAATTTTCAACTTTTAGATATACAAGCACCATCTATTTGTGATAGTCAGGAAGTCCTCGAGGAGAGATGGCTAGAGATGGCTAGGCTGCAGCTAGCTTACGTTTGTGCTCAACATGAGTTAATTCACTTGAAAGCAAGTAATTTGAGCATGAAGTCGAGTATACAGTGGGCAGAGGAGAATCTTCATAGCCTCACTAGCAAGGTAAACATGAGAAATGAGACTGGATTCGTACAGTAATTGTTGTTCATAATGGAAGATATGTTAATATTAAAATACTTTAGAAAGGGGGATGAAACAAGTACATTTGTAACATAATGTAACAAATGTAACATAAGTTACATTTTCTTATTTTCTGTTTATTTATTGCTTAGTTTTGATGTATTTCAGTGTTTCATACAAATAGATCTTCATATCAGTAGAGGGCAAAAATAGTAATTATAACCCAATCACATTAGCTAATTTTAAACAAAAGTACTTTTTCTGAAATTGAAATTCGTGTTGGTTCGGACTCAGAAGACACTGAAATTCCCTCTTTTATGATGTATGGGTAAAGAGCTTTGTTGCTTTGTTACGGGTGTCCTGCCTTGTTTGGTGCTAATGAAGTCAGGGACCCAGTTCAGTGGACTGAAACCCTGATTTTTTTGTTGAGAATGTACAGATGTAGTGCCCATATCCATCTGCACTCTTGGAAAGCTTGCAGTCTTGGTAATATAACCACTATGTAATTGAGTGAAAATACAGCTGAAATTGAGTATCAGCACCAAGTGAGTTCATATAACTGACACAAACTTGGGAATAACATATGAGGTTCCTCACTCTTTGCAAGTGCTAAAATCAGCTGACAGACTAGGAGCATAGCTACTGGGACTATTTTAGTTTTAAGAAAAACTTAGAATAGTGTACATTTGCATTCAGTTAGTAGTGCACTAATGATTTTTATTAAGTAAGACAAGCATGACAAGGTGTCTGTTTTGGTAGCCATTATTGTATATATGTGGTAGTAATAGCGTTAAAATTTAGCAATTTACCCACGCTTTTCCTTTTTTAAACTGTGATTTTGGCTTTTGTTAACATGAAATTAGTTTTTATTAGCATGTTATCTGATAAACTAAAATGGGAAGTAAAAATAAGTTTAAAACTATTTCAACATTATACTTACTGCTTTAAATGTAATTGCTTTTTCTGTGTAGGCTCTTGGCAAAGATAATTTGGATGCTAAAATTTCTAACTTGAATAGTGAGATTCTGAAACTTGAAGAACAAATCTCTCATATGAAAGATAGAAGTTTGCCTGCTGTGGTAAAAGAGAATGCCCAGTTATTGAATATGCCAGTTGTAAAGGGAGATTTTGATCTACAGATTGCTAAACAAGACTATTATACAGCAAGACAAGAGTTAGTTTTAAATCAGTTGATAAAGCAAAAGGCATCTTTTGAACTTCTACAATTATCATATGAAATTGAATTGAGAAAGCATTGGGACATATATCGTCAACTTGAAAATTTGGTTCAAGAGCTTAGTCAAAGTAATAGGATGCTCCACCAACGATTAGAAATGCTAACAGACCCATCAGTATCTCAGCAGATAAATCCAAGGAATACCATTGATACCAAGGACTTTTCTACTCATAGGTATGCATCTTTGTTTCTTTTCTTTTTTTTTTTTTTTAAAGATTTTATTTATTTATTTGAGACAGAATGAGAGAGAGAGAGAGCACATGAGAGGGGGGAGGGTCAGAGGCAGAAGCAGGCTCCCTGCCGAGCAGGGAGCCCGATGCGGGACTCGATCCAGGGACTCCAGGATCATGACCTGAGCCGAAGGCAGTCGCTTAACCAACTGAGCCACCCAGGCGCCCTGCATCTTTGTTTCTTTAGTAATTGTTTTTTTTTTTTTGCTTTTGTAAAATACTGTAGAGAGTTTGAACTAATATTGTGGAAGTTTAAAACATTCTTTGCTCTCTGTTTTTGGCCTTCTGTTCTCTTCTTTCACTTTTCTTGCATATGACTCTTTCCTTTTGAATATCTTGCTCTCTTTTCCATTCATGTTAAACCTGGAAGTAGCTGTTTTAGAGCTGAGTTGGATGGGTTGGTGGAGTGAATATATACAAGGTCTTATTCACCTTTGGGCACCATTATTTAGATACTTTGAGATTGAGGCAGGAGTTTTAACTGCAGGGAGTTTGAATACATTTTGGTGTGTAGTTGGTATTGCTAGGCAGAGAACTGATTGCATTCAGAAAAGGTGTCGGCGGAGAGAGGGGAAAACGGACTTTGTTTCTTGTCAGGTGAATCAGCGAGAATGAATGCTTGCTCCCAACCTCTTCTGGATGTCTAAGCAATTGATGGTATAGGGATACTAAAATTGGAGGACTAAAGTAGTCAAAGGCCTCAAAAATCTGGATCCTGCTCCTGATTTTTCTCTAGTGCTAGAGGAAAATCACTAATCTTTTTGTTTTGTTTTGTTTTTTAAGGTTTTACTTATTTATTTGAGAGAGGGAGAGAGCGAGCACGAACAGGGCGAGGGGCAGAGGGAGAAAGCAGACTCCCTGCTGAGCAGGGAGCCCAATGTGGAGCCCTTTGTGGGGCTGTATCCCAGGACCAAAGGCAGACACTTAACCAACTGAGCCATGCAGGCGCCTCTCCTTTTTTTTGTCTTATTAATGAGGTGAGGGGCATGGAAAGGGTGACACTGACATCATGAGCTAAGAATGGTTCCCCCCTGAAATTGTGTAGTCATGTCCCACAAGAACAAAATTGGCAGCCTTGGACTTGAACCAGTTTTATGAACTCTGTTGCAAATTGTTAAAATAATTAAAAATATATATTTTTTTGAAATAGAAGAAAAAGGACAAACCCTTTTTGTCAGAAATGTGTAGAAAATGTTGCCTCACATTTTTCCATTTGTTCCAAAGGATTTTCTGCCATTAATATTTGAAGTGTTAAATGGGCCTCATAGCTCATTAGGAATTTAATTTGACAATCAAATATGGATAAGACTGGAGTAGCAAGTTTATTTCTGTAGCTCTTTATTGTTTACATTTCTTTTTACATTATTTTCAGTTTTTCTCTTTTAAATTCTCTACAATGCTGTAATGATAGGTATGTGACATGAAAAATGTAGTCTCAGAGGTTGACTTGACCCAGGTATCAAAAGACCGCCAGAACTTAGACCTGGGTCTTCTGTTTCGAGCTCGTTGCTATTTCTACTATAGCATACTTGTATTCTGTGAAAGAAATGTTTTCTTGGGCAGTATCTCTGAAACATACTTTGTTTGAAGTAGGATAATGGCAGTTAAAAGTCAAAAAATATATTTAAAACTTGGGGGATGAGAAAGTAGAAGCAGATACAGTAATTACAATATGTATTTCTGTAATGAGATAGTATTTTATTTTATTTTTCTTACATATATATTTTAAAGATTTTATTTATTTGAGAGAGAGAGCGTGAGAGAGAGAGAGAGCATGAGCAGGGGGTGGGGGTAGAAGGAGAAGCAGACTCCCCGCTGAGCAAGGAGCCTGATATGGAACTGGATCCCAGGACCTTGGGATCATGACCTGAACTGAAGGCAGATGCTTAACCAACTGAGCCACCCAGGTGCCCTGTAATGAGAAAGTATTTTAGCTGGAATGTTTTTGGTTGCTTGATTTAGCAGCAGATTAATTTTTTTCCAGGTTAATATTTTTAATCTGTTATATATCCCCAAAGATGCCCAATAAAGTGAATTATAATTCTGAAAATTGTACTGATTTGAGAATTTTCTCCTGTAATTTTTATTTTCACATTTTAGGCTTTATCAACTTTTAGAAGGAGAGAATAAGAAAAAAGAATTATTTATAACCCATGGAAACCTGGAGGAAGTGGCTGAGAAATTAAAAAAGGATGTTTCTTTAGTACAAGATCAGTTGGCAGTATCTACTCAAGAACATTCTTTCTTTCTGTCGAAACTGAATAATGATGTGGACATGCTTTGTGATACTTTGTATCAAGGAGGAAATCAGCTTTTGCTTAGTGATCAGGTGAGTGCTCGCCACAGTAACTGAAAATGCTGTAAAAAAATGTTTTTTGTAAAAGATAATAAAATGTTAACACGAGGAAAACACTATTCCAAATCCTATTGTCCTACTATAAAATTTATTTTTTTATATCTTAGTTTTTGTTCACATATAAATATATTTTTCAGATGGTTTTGATCAATGTCAACAGAATTTTAAGAACTTACAAAATATTTCAGACAAAAAAGGATATGTAATGTTTACACTAAGAATTTAAAGAAAAATCAAACCACCCCTGTATTTTACCTGTCTCAGCAAATAGAGGGCTATTATCTTTAAAGTGTTCTGTGACAGCTTGCTTCTACTAACAGCATTTCCCTTCCTTCATCAAGGAGAACTACACTTAATTTTATTGTTTGCTTGCCTTTATTTATATTTTTATTACACATATATATTCTTAGATTGTATATATATATTTTTAATTTTATTTATTTGAGAGAGAGAGAGAGAGAGAGCACGGGCACGAGTGGGGGTAGGGGCAGAGGGACAAGCAGACACCCTGCTGAACAGGGAGCCTGGGCATGGGGCTTGATCCCAGGACCCTGGGATCACGACCCGAGCCAAAGTCAGACACTTAACTGATTGAGCCACCAGATGCCTCGCTAGACTGTATATTGTCCAGTTTATATGTTTTTGAAGTTTATGTATGTGGTTTCTTACATATATTTTTTACTAACTTGCTTGTTAATATTAAGATACTGAGATTCATCCATGTTGCCATATGTAAAGCTCTAGTTCATTTATAGTTTTCTTTCTCTTTTCGGTTCTTTTTTTTACTTATTTATTTGAGAGAGAGCGAGAGCACGCGCACACAGCGGGGAGAGGGAGAGGGAGAGAATCTCAAGCAGACTCTGGCTGAGCTCGGAGCCCAGCTTGGGGCTCGATCTCACAACCCATGAGATCATGGCTTGAGCCGAAATCATGAGTCCAACGCTTAACCAGCTGAGCCACCCAGGCACCCCTATGGTTTTCTCTTTTATATCGTTAGTATTCCATTTTATGAAATCCCACGGTTTAATTATCTGTTATGTTGACAGACATCTAAGTTACTTTCAGTTTTTGCTCTTGTGGATTATCTTGCTGTGGATGGTCTTGCTGTATGTCTCACAGCTGCTCATGTGTGTGCACATGCACACTCTCAGTGAGGAGTAGAATTGCTGTATCACAGGTTCAGTTTTCAGGATACATCAAATTGTTTTCCAAAGTGGTTGTACCATATTACATCAGCAGTGTCAAAGAGATCCTGTTTATCCATATCCATTTCATCATATAACGTTCTCTGATTTATAAATTTTTCTCAATCTGGGGATATAAAATAGCATCTGATATAGGTTGTAATTTCCATTTCCCTGATTTGTTTACTGGGCATTCATCTTTTTCTGAGAATTCCTTGTTCATCTCCTGTGCCTGTTTTTTTGTTTTTTTAAAGGTATATTTATTTGAGAGAGAGAGGGAGTGCTTGCTGGCATGGTTTAGGCTGGGGGCGTGGGTAGGGACAGAGGAGTCTTAAGTAGAACCTGTGCTGAGCACAGAGCCCTCATAGCCCTGAGATCACGACCTGAGCCAAACCCAAGAATCAGCGGCCTGATCTCAGGGTCGTGAGATTGAGGCCCAGGTTGGGCTCTGTGCTCACTGTAGGGTCTGCTTGAGAGTCTCTCTCCCTTTCCCTCTGCCCCTCCCCCCACTCATGCATGCATGCTCTCTCTCTAAAATAAATACCTAAAATCTTTAAAAAATTCATTTGTAGGAGTTTATATATTTCAAGTGGCAATTCTTTGTCAGTTTTTTTTTTTTTTTTAAGATTTTATTGACAGACACAGCGAGAGAGGGAACACAAGCAGGGGGAGTGTGAGAGGGAGAAGCAGGCTTCCCGCTGAGCAAGGAGCCCGATGCAGGGCTCGATCCCAGGACCCCGGGATCATGACCTGAGCCGAAGGCAGACGCTTAACGACTGAGCCACCCAGGCGCCCCTCGGTTTTGTGTGTTATATATATTCACTCTCTATTTGTAGCTTGTCTTTTTTACTTTCTTTGTTTTCAGATTTTTTTTAGCATTTTAATTTTTATGTAGTTTATTATTATTATTATTTTCTTTTCTTTTCTTTTTTCTTTTTTTTTTTTTTTTAAAGATTTTATTTATTTATTTGACAGAGAGAGAGATAGCAAGAGCAGGAACACAAGCAGGGGGAGTGGGAGAGGGAGAAGCAGGCCTCCCACCAAGCAGGGAGCCTGATGTGGGGCTCGATCCCAAGACCCTGGGATCATGACCTGAGCCGAAGGCAGACGCTTAACGACTGAGCCACCCAGGTGCCCCTTCTTTTCTTTTCTTTAAAGATTTTATTTGCGAGAGAGAGAATGAGAGACAGAGAGCATGAGAAGGAGGAGGGTCAGAGGGAGAAGCAGACTCCCTGCTGAGCAGGAAGCCTGATGTGGGACTCGATCAAGTGTGCCTTTCCACAGGCTTGCCTGCTTTTTCTTTTCTTTTTTTTTTAATTTTATTTATTTATTTATTTATTTATTTATTTGAGAGTGAGCGGGAGAGAAACAGCATGAGAGGGGAGAGGGTCAGAGGGAGAAGCAGGCTCCCCGCTGAGCCGGGAGCCCGATGTGGGACAAAAGTACATTCATATATTGTGCAACCATGACCACTATACATTTCCAGAGTTTTTTCACCATCCCAAATAGAAACATTAAACAATAAACAGTAATTTTTCTCTCCTTCCTCCCCAGCCCCTGATAACTTCCTTTATTTTTTATTTATTTATTTATTTATTTATTTATTTATTTATTTATTTATTTATTTATTTGACAGAAATAGAGATAGCGAGAGCAGGAACACAAGCTGGGGGAGTGGGAGAGGGAGAAGCAGGCTTCCAGAGGAGCAGGAAGCCCGATGCGGGGCTCGATCCCAGGACCCTAGGATCATGACCTGAGCCGAAGGCAGACACTTAATGACTGAGCCACCCAGGCGCCCCGCCCCTGATAACTTCTATTCCACTTTCTGTCTCAGTGAATTTGCCTACTCTAGGTACCTAATATAAGTGAAATCCTACAACATTTGTATGATTAAGTTTTATCCATGTTGTAGTATGTGTCAGAGTTTTATTCCTTTTTATGGCTGAGTAATACCCCATTGTGTGCATGTAGTACATTTTGTTTATCTGTTTGTCTGTTGATGGTCACTTGGGTTCTTTCCACCTTTTGGCTGTTGTGAATAATGCTGCTGTGAACATTGGTGTACAGGTATCCGAGTCCCTGTTTTTGTTTCTCTTGGGTATATACCTAGGAGCAGAATTGCTGGGTCATGTGGTAATTCTGTGTTTAACTTTCTGAGGAACTGCCTGACTTACACGGCAGCTACACCATTTTATATTCTCACCTGCAGTGCACAGGGTTCCAGTTTCTCCATATCCTTGCCTACACTTGTCATTTTCCTTTTTTAAAAAATATATAATCGCCATCCTAACTAATAGCCTGAATTGATTATGATTTTTTTTAAATCTATTACTGATTTTGTCTCCTAGATCTACTAATTTTATAAAAACCTCCTATGATGGCAGCTTTGAAGCTCTATTAGTTTTTTCTTTATACTTGAGTCTATTTTATAAGTTACAGTTAGTTGACCCTTGTACAGCGTGGGTTTGAACTGCATCTGTCCACTTGTATGCAAACTTTCTTCAAAAAATAAATACAGTGCAGTACTATAAATGTATTTTCTCATGATTTTCTTAACATTTTCTTTTTTCTAGCTTTATTATAAGATTATAGTATATAATACACATAACATATGATATACGGAATATATGTTTATCAGCTGTATGTCAACAGTAGGCTACCAGTAGTTAAGTTTTGGGGAAGTCAAAATTTATACACAAATTTTCGACTCCACAGGAAGCCGATGCCCTAAACCTTCCCCCTGACTCCCGCGTTGTTCAAGATTCAGCTGTATATCTAAGTTTCAAATTGTGGTGAATAATCCTGGTGGTTTGAATTGCAGTGAATTAAACTATTTAGTGTTACATAATGATCTTCTCTATTCTTACTGTGCTTCTTGTCTTAACAGTGTCTTTTCTAATATTAATATTTCTATGCCCTCTTTCTTTTGGCTAGTATTTGAAGGTATATGTTTTTCACCTTTACTTACACATCTTTTTTATTCTTCCTTTTTACTTAGCAGTATGAAATAAACATTTTCACTCTGAATAATTTTAATTATTAATGCTACAGTAATTTCTGTAACCAGTCCACCATTGTTGAATATTTTTTGATAGTCTTCATTTTTTTTTTTTTTGCTCTTGAGTGATATCATGTACATCCTGTGTTACAGCTTTTTGTTGTTAAATACTTTAATTTGGATGAATTCTTGGAAGTAGGACTATTGGGTTTCTTAGGTATGTACCTTTTTTTTTTTTGGTCTTTGATGCTGTCATCTTGCTTTTCCAAGAGTCACACCTATTTTCATTGCTACCAGCACGATTTAAATGTCTCCTAGACACCATCGATCATACGGTACACCATCATTTTGTGAATTGCTAAAAAAAAACCTTCTCTGTTAAATTGGCATGATTTTTTTTTTAAGATTTTATTTATTGGAGAGAGAGAGCGCATGAGAGAAAGCTAGAGAGAGCACTAGCAGGGGAAGGGGCAGAGGGAGAAGCAGGCTCCCCACTGAGCAGGGAGCCAGACGCGGGACTTGATCCTAGGACCCTGGGTGAGATCACTACCTGAGCTGAAGGCAGAGGCCTAACCCACTGAGGCACCCAGGCGCCCCAGCACAGTACTTTCTTATTTAAATTTTTATTGAATACTTACCAGAAGATATCTTTTAGGTACAGACAGATTTTTATTATATCACTCTTGCATATACACCTTAAATGAAATATACACAGTTAAAATCATTAGGGTATTTCAAAGCTTCACACTTAACATGAAGTTCTTCTTCTTTAAGACTTCATTTATTTGACAGAGAGCACAAGCAGAGGGAGCGGCAGGCAGAGAGAGGGAGAAGCAGACTCCCCACTGAGCAGAGAGCCCGATGCAGGGCTCGATCCCAGGGTCCCAGGATCATGACCTGAGCCGAGGGCAGACGCCCAACCACTGAGCCACCCAGGCGCCCCTTCTGTGTTATTTTTTGACTCAAAATTGTTGTCTTTATTTTTCTACACTATGGAGAATGTTGGTGATAGCAAAAAAAACTAATAGCCCAATTAAAAAATGGGCTAAAGACTTGAATAGACTTTTCTCCAAAGAAGACATACAAATGGCCAACAGGTATATGGATAGTTGCTCAGTGTCACTCATCATCAGGGAGATGCACATCAAAACCACAATGAGATATCTCCTTACACCTGTTAGAGTGGCTAATAGCAAAAAAGCAAAATCAGGGGCACCTGGGTAGTTCAGTCTGTTAAGTGTCTGACTCTTGGTTTCGGTTCAGGTCATGATCTCATGGGTCCTGGGATCAAACCCTGGGTCTGCATCAGGCTCTGCACTTAGCAGAGAATCTGCTTGAGGATTCTCTCCTGCCCTCCCCCAACTCACATGCTTATGCATGTGCATGCACTTTGTCTCTCTCAAATAAATCTTAAAAAGCAAAAAAAGTGTTGGTGAGAATGTGGAGAGATTGGAACCCTTGTACCCTGCTGGTGGAAGTCCAAAATGGTGCAGCCGCTGTGGAAAACAGTATGGAGTTTTCTCAAAAAAATTAATGATCCATATGATCCAGTAATTCCACTTCTGGGTATTTAAACAAAAGAATTTAAATCAGGATCTTGAAGAATTATTAACACTCCTACATCCATTGGAACTATTCCTAATAGCCAAATTATGGAAACAATGTCTGCCAGTGGAAGAATGGATAAAGAAGATGTGATGTATACACACAAAGTATTATTTAGCCTTAATAAAAAGAAATCCTGTAATATGCGACAACATGGATGAACCTTGAGGAAATTATGCTGAGTGCAATAAACCAGTCACAAGGACAAATAATGTATGATTCCACTTACAGAGATTATCTAAAATAGTCAAACTCAGAGACAGAGGATAGAATGGTGGTTAGCAGGGATTGGAGAGGGGGGGAATTGGGTTAATCAACAGGTACAAAGTTTGTCATGTAAGGCACATACATTTTAGAGATAGGCTGTACAACGTTGTACCTGTAGTTAACAGTACTCTGCTGTACTCTTAAAAATCTGTTGGTGGGGGGCGCCTGGGTGGCTCAGTCGTTAAGCATCTGCCTTCGGCTCAGGTCGTGATCCCAGAGTCCTGGGATCGAGCCCCGCATCGGGTTCCCTGCTCAGCAGGAAACCTGCTTCTCCCTCTCCCACTCCCCCTGCTTGTGTTCCCTCTCTCACTGTGTCTCTGTCAAATAAATAAAATCTTTAAAAAAAAAAATCTGTTAAGGGGGAGATCTCATGTTAAGTGTTCTTATCACAGTAAAAAAATTTTTTTAATGTTGGTGATAAAGCATTTCTTATGAGTGGCTAATAATAATTACATGATGCTCTCAATTATAAAATGGTATGGGTTTCAGATACTTTAAAATGTGAAGGATTGCATCCTAGAATCACTAAAGTATGGTGATTTCACTATAATCTTACTGGGTGTAATTATTTAATGTTTTTTCCTAACCCAGTGAAATATAAAAGTGCCATATGTATAAACTTTAGTTTTCATTTTTGTTGCTAGTAACAGAAGGATATTTTTCAGTATCTGTGGGAATATTATTTTAGCAACTATTAAGATCTTTAGTACTGAAATTGAAGGTGAGATTATAGTTTCTCATTCAAGTTTACCAAGTTTTCCTCAAGAGAAAACCACTTAATGTATTACTTGATTTTGTCAAAGTGTAATTGAAGAAGTACTGCTCTCTGGAACTGGCATTTATGACAGGTGTAAAGCAGTCATTCTTGAACTTATTAGAATCACCAGCGAGCCTGTTGGAGTTTGAGTAATTTAGTGTGCAGTAGGGTACAGGAGTATGTGTTCATAACAAGTACCCCAGGTGATTATCATGCTCATGGACCATGCTGAGAAGGTGCAGAAGGTTGAGATAAAGCTATAGATTTTCTCTTTGGTGATAGTGGCTGGAAATTTACAGAAGTAGAATACTTGATTAAAAACCCATGGAAACTTGTTAATAAACAGCTTTTAATGTTAGGAAGTGAGGCATTTCATTTTGTTACATGTGAAGGGCTGGCATATCTAGGTTCTTTTTCTTTTTTTAAAGATTTTATTCATTTGAGACAGAGCATGAACATGGGGGAGAGGGAGAAGCAGATTCCCTGCTGAGCAGGGAGCCTGACGAGGGGCTAGATCCCAGGACCCAGAGATCATGACCTGAGCTGAAGGTAGACGCCTAACCATCTGAGCCACCCAGGCATTCCCCCCCCCCCTTTTTTTTTGATTTTATTTATTTGAGAGAAAGAGGGAGAGCAAGCACAAGCGGGGGCAGATGGAGAGGGAGAAGCAGTGGCGTGTCTAGGTTCTTGAGCAGGAGGATTACATGGTAAGTTGGGATTGTTGAATGTCATATGTAATTCTATTTTCTGTAACACTGTGAAAAAAGAAAAATGGAGATTTCTGTTGAGGTGATTCTTTTTTATTGGTAATTGCTTCATTTCAAGGCTTTCTCAGTACCACTCAGACCGAGATTAGGCTAAAACAAGGTTTGATCAATTAAGTGGAATATAAGCTCCATAAAGGAGATGGTGTTCTTGTATCTGTAGTCTCTAAAACAGTGCTTGGCATATGGTAGACATTTAGTAATATTTGTTGAATGTATGAATATACATTATAGTTTATATATCAGGTACTCTTTAGGAAGTAACAGTTTGCTTTGAATCCCTTAAAATTATCTATTGAAAGCTGTTGCAATTGACTTTACATAGAATTTATATTAAACCTACTGTGGATTTTTAATTGAGGTTCATTTATCATTAAAATCGTGGGAATAATTACATCATTTGAATTTTTTTTTTAAGATTTTATTTATTTGAGAGAGGGAGGGAGCACAAGCAGGGAGGAGGGGCAGAGGGAGAGGGAGAAGCAGACTCCCTGCTGAGCAGGGAACCTGACTCAGGGCTTCATCCCAGGACCCCCCCGCCTCTCCCCCCCACCTTCGGCTCATGACCTGAGCCGAAGGCAGATGCTTAACCGACTGAGCCACCCAGGCACCCCTATCGTTTGGATTCTTTGCGTGTAAATTACATCTTAAATTTATAATTACTATTACAAATAGAGCTTTTATAGTAAAAGCATTTTTCTTTTTCTTTTAGGAGTTAACAGAGCAGTTTCATCAAGTTGAATCCCAACTGAATAAGCTAAATCATCTTCTTACTGATATTCTTGCTGATGTGAAGACAAAAAGAAAAATTTTGGCATCTAATAAACTGCATCAAATGGAA
The DNA here is from genome assembly GCF_011800145.1 of Mirounga leonina. NCBI lineage: Eukaryota > Metazoa > Chordata > Mammalia > Carnivora > Phocidae > Mirounga > Mirounga leonina. The sequence continues at coordinate 80,232,760 of NW_023270323.1, forward strand.
AGAGAATTATATGTATATTTTTTAAAAGATGAAGATTATCTGAAAGATATTGTGGAGAATTTAGAAAACCAATCAAAGATTAAGGCTGTTGGTCTTGAAGATTGAAAATTACTAAAAACTGAGTACTACATATGCTGTTTTAATATTTTATATATTAGGAAAATATAGCTAATAAACCCTACTAAAATTTTAAATTTGAGGCCTATGGAACATTTCATTTAATTAATTCAAGTATTACATTGGTTTGTTTTTTCTTTATATAGTATGTTCAAAGTACTACCAGTGCTTTTTATGAATTAACCATTTGCTTGGTGGCACTTAGTTCAGGTAATCTTTTACTTACAGGGAAAAAGCATTATATAATGCAAATATTTCTTAATAGAATTAGTTCTAGCTCTCCTTTACTGTTTTTTTTTAGAAATAGAAATTTTCTGCTGTTAAATATTTTAAACTTTTGTAGAACTTTGAATCAGCATTGTTAAACCTGTGGACCCTAGTATACGGAATAGCCAAGTCCCCTCATGTTTGGGTATAAAGTAAAACTCAGCCACTCAAACTGTGTAATTCCCTTAATTCCCTGCTATAGACTTTGAGACTCTCCTCCTGTTTGCGTCCCAAAAAATGTCAGGTGTCCTTTGACCATTGTTCATTTTAGCAGCTGGGTCCTGGGGGCTCAAAATTTCTGCAGGACAGATCTTAGCGGTATTTGGACTTCACTGTGACTTACACATTTTGGAAGGCAGCTGTGCTCACCACTCTACCACCAACGCCGGCTACTTACACATTTTTTTTTTTTTAAGATTTTATTTATTTGACAGAGACACAGCAAGAGAGGGAACACAAGCAGGGGGAGTAGAAGAGGGAGAAGCAGGCTTCCCGCAGAGCAGGGAGCCCAATGCGGGGCTCGATCCCAGGACTCTGGGATCATGACCCAAGCCGAAGGCAGACGCTCAACGACTGAGCCACCCAGGTGCCCCTACGTACACATTTTGAAAATACCGTACAAGTGGTTTCTCAGAGGATGTATAATGCTATTTTAATCAGTTTCTCTGGAGTGAAAATACTTAGGTGTTAGATTGTATTAGTTGGGATACAGATGTATTCTTTGGACAATTAGAAATTATTTTGAACGGTATGAAATCATTTGAAGTAGCTTATTTATCAGTTGTGACATCAAATGCTTCTTGAGTGCTTGATTTATGTGTGGCCTGTGGTATATATTATGTAACCTTTATAGAGGAAGAAGATAGAGCGATTACCTTCAAGAATATTCCTAAAAAAAAAAAAAGAATATTCCTGTTCCAGAATATCTTGCCTTTTTAATATGGAATGCCAGTCTAAAAGCCATGCATTTTAGGTGGTCCTTGTGGAATTCTTTAGCTATAATCATCAGAACGTGGGTATGCTTAGGTGATAGATAAGTCTTGATAATTTTTTTTTTAAAAGATTTTATTTATTTATTTGAGAGAGAGAGACTGAGAGAGAGAGAGCATGGGGGGGGGGGTCAGAGGGAGAAGCAGACCCCCCGCCGAGCAGGGAGCCCGATGCAGGACTCGATCCCGGGACTCCAGGATCACGACCTGAGCTGAAGGCAGTCGCTTCACCGACTGAGCCACCCAGGCGCCCCTGGTCTTGATAATTTTTATAATCTGTTGAACGAAAATATCTTACCAATTATAGTATTTGTACCTTATTTAAAAATTTATATTTATTAAGTAGATCTAAATGTGCACGAAAAATTTGTAAGAAATTTTGTCCTAAGATTTTGGTATTAGCTCCTCATGGGTGACTTTTGTTCCTTTTTAAATTTTTTTTTCCCATTATCCAGTGGAATAGAAAATTTATTTCAGATTTTTCTTTTATCCAGTAGTGTGGAAAAATATGTCACCGGTTTCCTGGCTCATGGAAAGCAAATTCTATTTAGATTTGTACCAAATATGATAGATGTATGACCAGCTACTTGATGATTTGTACTGTCACTTCCAGACCTTTACCCACTCAGCCCAGGGGCCAGGAGAGCTGAGCAGTATGCATGAAAGGATGTCAGGTTTTGTGTCTATCATAATTACCCAAGTCCATTAAAAATAATTTTCTGTAATTAGGTTTGTATATTTGAAGATTTTAACAGCCATTGGTTTCAGACCTCAGAAAGTATTTGAATAGATTGCTCACTTCAAAATTGGTTAGCTAGAAACGTGTTCTTTGTTCCCTGTTTACCAGGATATTCCAGTTGAGCCTCTAAGCATCCTGCTCGCTTCTCACTATTGAATCGGTAATTAGGGAGGCAACTGCTACCTATTTTCTGTGGTCATTAATAGAGTAGTTTGTATGAATGCCTCTGGCTGTAACATTTTCAAATCACGTGTTTCTTATTTTGAAGTCTGAAGATTAATATGTGGATGTTATGTTTATCTTATGTTTAGGATTTGTGGAAATGGCAAATTACGAGGCATTTGTGGGCTTTGATCTCTGTAATTATAGGAGATTATGTCAGCTGTGCAGTCACGTGATCCAGTGAAGTCTGAGAATTGGAGAGGGAGTGAAAAGAGTGAGTAATTTTCATAAACATCTATCTTTTGTTACCTTGAACGTTAATTATTTCTTAAGGTTTGACAATGAAACGGAATTATTCTCAGGAACCTTCTGTTGCGTAGGGAGGTTCGTGCTGCAGACAAATGGAGTCCGGCTCCCCTTGCTTTATTCTCGTTCAGTGGTGACTGAGCTTCTGCTCACTAGATTGCACATTCCCTCGGCCCTTACTGCTTTAAAATGTAACACTTCCTCGTTCCAGGCATTCTGTCAGAGAGTCCCTGAGAATCTGCCTCAACTGTTTAAGTAACCTCAGAGAGCTGGGCTCTCTCACCGTGCCCCTCGCTTCGGCCTGAGCCCTTGGGTCTTTGGACACACAGGGACGTAGTACCTGTTTGCTGTGTGTGGGGGATGGGAGAAGGGTGTTTGACACTGTGTGTCTTAGCTGCCGAGAGCTATGAGCTCTCAGGTGTGTGTGTGTGTGACGTGATGTCACGCAGCAGCGGTGGCGTGGGCACACAAGTGTGACTGAGACATTCGGAACACCGGTTCTTTGTTTCACTAGCACAGCAGTTGTTGTTGTTTGTGTCTTAATATTTAAGTCTGGGCTAACTGTCGTTCTTTTCTATAGAGTAAGTTATACGTGAGAGGTCATTGTGACGAAGTAATTGAGAGCATTGACAAATAGTGCAAAAGCTATGTAAGTGCAGTTCTTGATGAAGATACGGTAGCACCACACGTTTCGATCTGCTCATATTTAGGCATCTGTTGCTCATGAGCCTCATTACAGAAAGTTGCTGATAAATGAACTGCTAGGAAGTTTTGTGTATGGACCACAGACCTAGAAGTTGATAATGTTTTGGGGAATGAGGGGTGGATAGTAAAGAAAATAAATATTTAAACGTCAAAGAGCTTTCTCCTTCATTCTGGATACTTTCTGAAATAGCAGTGTGCACTTGACAGAAGTGGAAATGTACTTCCCTTTAAAAACTTGATAGGAATAAAAAAAATACTGATAGGAATAGTGAAATGCCTCTGGTAGCTTCAATGTGAGTCTTGAGAAAGATTTATGGCCATCAGCCCATCGTGTGAACTCTTTTGTCATGCTCTTCAAATACTCTGTAAAATTCTAGTTTTGTTTTTTTTTTTTTTAAGATTTTATTTATTTATCTGACAGAGACACAGCGAGAAAGGGAACACAAGCAGGGGGAGTGGGAGAGGGAGAAGCAGGCTTCCCGCGGAGCAGGGAGCCGGATGTGGGGCTCGATCCCAGGACCCTGGGATCATGACCTGAGCCGAAGGCAGACGCTTAACGACTGAGCCACCCAGGCGCCCCCAAAATCTAGTTTTCATAAATTTATTGAGAGGTAATGGGAAAAGATAATATTTTTCTGTCAAGTGTTACTGGATTTGGAAAAATAGTGGAATTTTCACAAAGATTCTGTATTGTCTGTTGCTGCAGAGCACTGTTACTGCAAACTTAGTGACTTAAAAAAGGCACATTTGTTATGTCCCAGTTTCTATGGGTCAGGAGTCTGGGCACAACTTGGCTTCATCTTTTGCTGGGCTACAATGCGGACGTGTGAGCCAGGGCTCGGGTCTCATCTGAAGCCCGAATGGGGAGGTATTTGCTTCCAGTTCACAGGGTTGTTGGCAGATTCATTCCTTGTAGGCTCTTGGGCCCAGAGCCTCCCAGGCTCTTGGCTGTAACACACCCTCTGTTCCTTTCCATGTGGTTCTCCTGAGGCGCAGCTTTACATGATGGCAGCTTTTCCTCTGGCAAGACTGACATCATAGTCTTCTGCAACGTGATTGCGAACATCCTGTCACTGTTGCTGAACTCTGGGTGAGGAGTGAGCCAGTAAATTCCACCTGCACTCAAGGGTGTGAGTACTAGGAGGCAGGAGTCCTGGGATCACCCTGGAGTCTGTCTGCTGCAGAGTCCCACCAGTTTTAGTTCTTATTTCATACAGATTTGATTAAGTTGGGTGTCTGGTGGATTATTGATGCACGATGCTGGACCTAAGATCTGGTTGCTTCCTGGACTCTAGTTATATGCTGAGCTGTTACTGTGTCAGACCCTATCTCTTATAAGGGAAATACTGTAAATCCACATTTCATTTCTAAAGCCCATTTTGTACTAAATACAAAAATTGAATTCCTAAATCAATGGAATAACTACAAATATTTGATATTACAAACAAGTAAAACCAAACAACATTAGTGTTACATGTCACTTCGGGGTCTAGGTGTCTTATGTGCTGGGCTGAGGGATGTCAAGATGCACACCCAGTAAGGGATGGACTTTGTATGTCGTCTTGCTGCAAGATTAATCGTTTAAAAACCCTCTGCTGCGAAAACACAAAATTATGCAAAAACTTAAACTACAGTTTAACGAATGAAGATAAAGAGGACATCCGTGTCATTGCATTCAGAACCTCGAAGTTTCCTTCTCAGTTAAAACTCTCTCCCTGCTCAAGGTGGGCATCGTCCTGACTTGTGGTAGTCTCCTCTCCTTCCTGACCACAGGCATTTTGTGTTGCTCCAGAGGCCTCTTGGAGCAGAGATTATAAACTTACGCTGCACCAAAGTGTATCCTTCCCTTCGGACTACATGGCGCACTCTCCTTCAGTTGGGTGTGACCCGGGTTCCTGTCAGTGGGATGTGCACTCAAGTGGCGTGTGCCATTTCCAGGGCAGGCCTCTTTCCTTCCCTCCAGTAGGAACCCTCCTTTCGAACTCTGCAAATGAAAACAGTGTCCTAGAGGATTGTACGACGTGTTGGAAGCACCCCAGTCCTGGAGAGGCTGCATGAAGCATGTCCCGCCACTTGAGAACATGAAAGAGAAATAAACTTTGTTCTTCAAGCTGTTGTCTTGTTGGGTCTTTTGTGACTGTAGCTTAGCTTTGTACCTTAACCCATACACCTTTAAACTAGATTGAAAAGTGGGTTCATCTGACTTAAATTTTCGTTGTCATTTGATGGTTCAGTAATGCTGTTGAAAGCCTTGGGTAGGGGCGCCTGGGTGGCTCAGATGGTTAAGCGTCTGCCTTCGGCTCAGGTCATGATCCTGGAGTCCCAGGATCGAGTCCCGCATCGGGCTCCCTGCTCGGCGGGGAGTCTGCTTCTCCTCCCTCTGACCCTCCTCCCTCTCCTGCTCTCTGTCTCTCGTTCTCTCTCTCTCAAATAAATAAATAAAATCTTAAAAAAAAAAAAAAAAAAAAAGAAAGCCTTGGGTAAATACTGATGGAGAAGGAGTTTGCAGGGTGCAGACTTATGGCTGTGTATAGGGTTATGCATAGGAGTCAGCACGTGTTATTAGAAGATACCTGTTTTGTCTGAGTAGCTATAGGAATCAAATAACTTTCTAGTACACATTTGTCCAGATTATTTTTCATTTTAACAATTTAGATGTGAATGTGGTTTTCCAGTTAAGAGAAATATATATATACATATATATTTACAGACATTATAAAGTAATACAGTTTGAGACCCCAAAGGTAAATATTTGTGAAAATCCAGTTCATTAATGTGAAGTGTGTCTTTATCCCACCATCCAGTAGAAATCTTTGTGATTTCAAGGACAGATAACAAAACTAAAAGACCAAACAGATCTATCTTGATTCTGTTCATTCTAGTCAAGAGTATAATGGATAAACATGTTGTATTATTTTTATTTCTATTAAATAAACATAAAATCCTTATATCCAGTCACTTGGCAAGCCCTGCCAGCTGTTGGATTTCAACCCCCACTGTCCTCATATAAGCCTGCATTTCTCCTCACGTGGATTTTTGCAGTGGCTTCCTGATTGTTGTTCACCTTCATTATTGCCCCTTTGTCTTGCCCTCATTCCTTTGGTAGAACTACCTCAGCTCTTGTCCTTGCCCTCTGCAGAATTCACCTGTGGAAACATCCCATGCACTCTGAGGGACCCCTGCCTGCCCTGTTCAATCTTCTGCCCCACCGCCGTTCCTCTCTTACTTTACACCCCATTCAGATTTGACTGCAACTTCCAAACACATGACATTTTCCAGTATCATCCTCTACTTACCCTTTTCTTTCTCTTTCACTCAGCTGAGTGGTGAAAGCATTTTACAAGGTCCTGCTCAAAATACTTTTTTTTAGGGGCGCCTAGGTGAGCCGAAGGCAGACGCCCAACCATCTGAGCCACCCAGGCGCCCTGTGGGACTTTTTTTTTTTAAAGATTTTATTTATTTGACAGAGAACACAAGCAGGGGGAGCAGCAGAGAGGGAGAGGGAGAAGCAGGCTCCCCTCTGGATCCCAGGACTCAAGATCATGACGTGAGCCAGACACTTAGCAACTGAGCCACCTAGGCGCCCTGTGAAGGACTTTTCTATTATATATGTTGTAAATATTTTCCTCAATATTTTTGGGAGGTCTTTTTTTGGTAATACTTAGAAAATTCTTTTAAACAAAGCCAAAAACATAGAGTTCATAATCCCACATTTATTTTATTTTATTTTTTTAAAGATTTTATTTATTTGACAGAGACACAGCGAGAGAGAGAACACAAGCAGGGGGAGTGGGAGAGGGAGAAGCAGGCTTCCCGCCGAGCAGGGAGCCCGATGTGGGACTCGATCCCAGGACCCCGGGATCATGACCTGAGCCAAAGGCAGACGCTCAACGACTGAGCCACCCAGGGGCCCAAAGATTTTATTTATTTATTTGACAGAGACACAGCGAGAGAGGGAACACAAGCCGGGGGAGCGGGAGAGGGAGAAGCAGGCTTCCCGCCGAGCAGGGAGCCCGATGGCGGGGCTCGATCCCAGGACCCCAGTATCATGACCCGAGCCGAAGGCAGCCGCTTAACTGACTGAGCCACCCAGGCGCCCCCATAATCCCACATTTAAAAAATCTTTTCTTACATGCTTATACCCACAGGCACGTGGTGAAAGGGTTCATCTGCACATTGTTTTCTTGGTTCAGCCTTTTGCTTTGTTGAACCCTCTCCCCTTGTTGCTAACCAAGCTAGTAACAAGCTTAGTATGTCCCTTTTATGTTTTTGTCCATTTCTTTCTGTGATTGTAATTCTAGCTCGCATGTGTGCCTGTGCTGTGCCATCCAGACCCCTCCCTGCTTCCAGTGGGATTGGCTGAGGCCTTCCTTGGGACGGTACCACAATGGAGCCTCCCCTTCACTCAGTCCTTGGGTCCCCCCATAAGTTTCCTGTGGGCGAAGCTCAGTCTGGTTCCCAGGAACCAGATCTGCAGTTGGTGCCAGGAGCGGTTTGAGAGGGCACACGTGGCATTTTGGAGTTTGGTCATCCTTAGATGCACTGATGGCGATCACAGGTGGTAGGCAGAATAGGACTGGTAGCAGTGAGTTCCAGTTTGGACTGGGGGTGGGTGGTGTGGCATACCAGTGGAAGTCGCTGCCCTGGCTGCTGGGATTTACTGGGTATTTGAAAAGTACAGGGCAGTGGCAAACAATGGAATTGGCAGCTGTGGCTAGGAATAATAAATCCTTTGGAAAAAGACATGGGGTGAGGGTGATTAATTAGCATTTAAAGGCTAAATGTGGTAACCAGAGGGCTTCCCTGGTAGCCAAAAAGAGGCCACTTGCAGCCACAGACCAGTGCTTAGTCCTGAGACTGGTAGAGCGCTAGAGAAGGTTGGCTTCTCAGCCCAGGCAGGTGTGCTACCTCAAGATCAGGGCCTTGATCAGAAGGGGACCAGACCCTGAGATCTGGCATGGGATTACCTGATTGGCACATTCAAGTCCTGAATCCCAGATGCCTCTGGGACCTGCAGAAGCGGCTACTTCTCTGTTAAAGGCTAGTGTCCCGTCCTCCCGTCATTGTTGAAGACCATGCAGGATGCTTCTCCAGAAGGAGGAACTTCTGCCTCCTTCCGTCCTGGCCATTAAGTCAACAGCCTCGCCAAGAAGTAGTGGGCCTGTTGAGGAAGCCTGTAAGACATGTGCCAGTCAGGTCATGAACAAAACCACAGGAAATTTGAACAGGGAAAGGTACTGCATGTTAGCTAGTAAGGGGATTAGCTACCAAGGAGTAAAGAATAAACACAGTAAAGGCAGACACAGAGCAGCTCCCTGAGGTAGAGTGTTGAAGGAATAAACAGAATGACTTGGCCAGCTGACATTCACTAGCCTGTCACCTGCTGTCCCAGGACAAGCACCTGGGGCTCTTTAGTGGAGTGGCCATGGGCTGGGGTGAAGACCACACGTGGACCCAACCATATGCACACCCCACTCACCAGGGCTGATCTAGTTACTGCCTCTGCTGAGTGTCCAGGCTTCCAACAGCAGACCAAACACCGAGACCCTAGTAATACCATCCCTTGAGGAAACAGTAACTTGGTCGCAAGTTGACGACACTGAACCCCTCGTTCCTCTAAAGGTGCAGTGACCTATCTTGATTGGAATTGACACATTCCAGGCCTGGCTTTCCCTTTCCTGTTTGCAGGGCCTCCGTACCACAGGCATTGCACTGGATGTGGGGACACACTATACAGGAAGGGAGCTACAGCGGGCATGTGATTATGGGACCCAAGGGTTCCCTCAGCCACAGATCCAGCAACACCACCCCGACGGAGGAATGGCCTGGAGCAGGTGCAGCTTGCTCCAGCGTGGAGGAGCCACCTCCAGGCTGCAGTGTCCCCAGTATGTACAATTAAGGGGTCTACAAACCAAAAGGGGGATGTGGGAGTGGTCCTGCTTATCCTCACTCCCAGCGCTCCAGTTGGTAAATCTGTCTCTCCCCCAACACTTCTGGGTTCTGCAGAATGAGTCTTGAGTGACAAAGGGGAAGCCAACCGGGGGGACGGGAAGGATGCCATTTAATTTGAAGCTGCAGCTGCTGCCCTGTCCTTTCAATAGCCTTATGCCAAGGGACTGGCAGGCACGGCATGTAATCTGCATCCTGCTTGGGATGCGTCCTGGTCATCAGAAGTCAGGGCTGTTACATGATGGTGCAGGGAAGCATACACTTGGTATCTGGGTGATAGGACTAGTCACCGCTGTCCTCTGTCCAAATCTCATGGCCAGTGCACTGACTATGGTGGCCAGGGGCTCACACCTCTCAGGGATGAGGGGTTTGGGTAACTCCCATCAATCAGGTAAGCCACCTAGACGAGCAGGGGTGCTAAGGCAGGGTGAGGGGATTCTAGAATGTGCATTAGAGGAGGGACACGAATCTCGTTTGTAGCTTTGAGACCAGCTGCAGTGACCAGGGGATGCAGTTCATCCCAATAACTTCCTTTTTAAAAGCTGCTTCCAGAAGAGGCCCTCCAGAATCCTGCAGGGGCTACTTTCCAAAACGTATCTGCAGCAAGTGGCTGGGTGCAGTGCAGTGTAGTGCCCAGCAGCAGGGGACTGCAGTGAGCCCTGTGGATGCCCAGGCTCCTGTACTAGTACTAAGCCATTTGTCACCCCACCTGCAGGGAGTGTCTGTCTGTCTGCTCACCACACAGCCGCTCCTGGTGGCTGCCTCAGCTGCACACTCCTTTCCCAGGGGCGGCCAAGCCAATGACTGCTTGGTGCTGGCATCCAAAGTCCCGCTCCCTTGGCCCGATGGGAGCTAACTCCACAGGCCTTCCAGGCCCAAGCAGGCCTCGGTGGTCTGGTCCTCCTGTCGTGCTTCTGTACACGTTGATCCTGAGAGCACTCCCCGGTAACATCTCCAGATGCAAACCGCCTCGGAGTCAGCCTCCGGGGGACCAGGCCTGTGCCAGTGGGTGTGTGTTACGTACCCGTACACAAAAATGGGGAGATTTGGTCATGGGTTGCAAGAACGAGGTATTTTCACGGATTGCTGCATCTCCGAGGCAGCTAATAAAGCTCTAAGTCATTCATTTCAGTGGCTGTATGCTTCGCGGTGTAGACGTTACACAATTTATTCATCATCTTCTCTGGATTGGTATCTGCTTTGTTTTCAGTCCTTTGCCATCAAGTAATACTGCCACCGATGTTTCGGTTTAGACCTGTTTACTGTTGCATGTCTATGAAACTGCCAGTAGTGAGGTTGTTTGGTTAGATGATTATGCATTTTATACACACAACACCCATTCTATACACAAAACACATATATTCTGAGTTTATAACTCAACATTTCACAAACTGAACACCCTGTAACCTTCATGCAGATCGAGAAACAGAACATCAGTGGCACCCTGGAAGCCTATCTTTGCTCCCTTTGGGGCAGTCCTCTTCCCAACTCAACTCTCAAGGGTGATGCTTGTATTTTTAATTTCAATAGGTTTAATTTCAACAGTTTGCTTTCTAAGAAGATTCTAGCTATTCACATTTTTTTTAAGATTTTTTATTTATTTATTTATTTATTTGAGAGAGAGAGAGAATGAGAGAGAGAGCACATGAGAGGGGGGAGGGTCAGAGGCAGAAGCAGGCTCCCTGCCGAGCAGGGAGCCCGATGCGGGACTCGATCCTGGGACTCCAGGATCATGACCTGAGCCGAAGGCAGTCGCTTAACCAACTGAGCCACCCAGGTGCCCCTAGCTATTCACATTTTTACCAGCAGTGCCTGAAACAACCTCTTCCTTCCACCTCTGGTTGTGTTTAGTTTGCATTTCCCTGACCACTAGTGAGTTTGAGTATTATATCATGTTCATTTGCTTTTTGGATTTGCTAATTTGTGTACCACTTTTTCCTATCTTTTGCTCATTTTTTAAATTGAATTGTCTTCTTTTGCCAGTGTTTAAGGACTTGTTGTATAATACAGGTATTAGCCCTTTATCATTTTTGTTCCAAACGGTTTTCCCAGTGTTCTGTTCTCTCAGAAGCAGTGCTGCTATCCCTGTTTATTAATCTGTTGTTTTCTACTGAGTTGAGATGCCATCTTTGTTCTGTAGTAGAGTCTCATAAAGCCTTGGGTCAGTTTCTGGATTGTCTGTTCTGTTCTAGGAATCTTTTGACTCTTCCTATTCGAATACAACATGGATTTGATTGTGGTGGTTGAATGGTATGTTCTGATAATCCAGCAAGGCAAGGCTTTTATTGGTTTTTAACTTACCTTCTGTGTCTCTTTTCAGATATTTAGTATTTCATACGTACTTTGACATTTTTTCAATTAAAAGAACTCTGTAGGGTCTCTAATTGGAATTGCATTAAATTTATTTTTGGAAGAATTGAACATTTTATGCATATCTGGATGCTATGTCCTTCCATTTGTATAGATCAAGTTTTATGCATTTTACGAGATTTTAAGTTTTCATCATCGAGTGCGTCGTGCCTTTTTGTTAAATTTATCCTAAGTTCTTTCTACTGTAAAGATTTCCCCTGTTTGCATTCCTTGGTTGTTATTGTTGCTGTGGAGGGAACATAAATCACAGTGGTTATGAGCACAAACACCTGAGTCATGTTGCCTGGGGTTGAATGTGGGTTCCATCGCTTACTATTCAGCCCAGGCTTATTAAAATTAAAATTTAAAAGAGAGGTTTGTATTAATGGTGTTTTACTGAACCTCTAATTGTTCCATTGCAATATTATGCATTATAGGAATTTCCTCAAACCTTTAATACTTTCAAGGTTTCCGTAAAATATTGAACTTGGGTTTTCGGACTCCAGTATTCAATGGAAATACCAAGTAATACTTTCTAATAAACATGTCATGATTGCATGGATCTGTCTCCAGTTAATTTGAAGATGTGTTACATAAATGTTTATTGCAATGGTAGTATACATTTTGGGTATGAATGTTTTTACAGTTTTATGTAAGTAAATAATGAGTAAGTAGCATGTTTGTAGAGGCCACTTTCAATGTTTAGCTAATTATACGACTTAGATTCAATGTTTCTTTAATGCCTCATGTTTTCTTTTTGTGTTTTTAAAAGCTGCAGAAGTGGTAAACAATTCCCGTTATTAAGTATTCAGTACTTCTGGAAAATGGGAAGAATCAATCACTGGAAAAAAGGGTAAATCATTGCAAATATGATTAATTCAAAATAGATAACTTTCACTCGTTCAACACATACTTACTAAGTGTCTACTCTATGCTAGGCACTGTGGCTACCACGCTTCAGAAAATCAAGAACGGAGTTCTACTCCAGGAGCCTACAGCTGAACTTGCTTGATGGGGGAGGGGAAGAAAGAGAAGTGCCATGACCCTACAGCACGGTGCATTGGGTGCCATACATGGTAGGGGTCAGTCCCAGTAACAGTAGGCAAGACCACTCACCCAGTTTTTGTGCTGTCTCGTTTCGTTTTTTTCTGGGTGGTGGGGAGCGTAGTCTGGGAGTCTTACTGAAGTGTGAAAATTATGCCTGAGTCGACATCTATGGGGTGATTAGGAGCCCCACCTTTAAAGAGTGGGGGAGGACTTGGCAGACGTGTTTAGGGAGAAAGCTGGGGCTCTGGGACAGCTGAAACACAGAGCAGTTCCAGAAGGAAGGGGACACAACTCTCAGTGGGTGAGCTGTGTGGTGTGGGCCTGAGGGGAGGGGAAAGAAGATGTCATCTCACCAAAGACCTGGTAGGGGAGACACAGTGGCCAAGAGATTAGACTCGGGGGCAAAAACTACTTGTGTTCAAAGTCCAGCCTAACTCAGTGTAACTGAAACTCCCTGTAGTAAAGTGGGGATGGCAGGACCTGCCCCGGGTCCTGGGTTGCCCTGAAGTTGGGGGAGAGGTGAGTCCCACAGCCATGTCAGGAACACAGGGTGTTCACTCACTTTGTGAGTGAGGGGAGATTTTCTCTCAGTGCCACTCTGGCTGTGCCCCTCCCATCACTGAGGTAGAGAGCCGGCTCACCAACGTTTTGCTTCCTTTCTCGCAAAAGAGTTTTGAAAAGCCATATACCTCATGACATATTTTTAAGTAGACATTTAAAATATTCATAACAAGTTTAAAATGTTTCACAGGACACAATTTCTGGTGTATTGACATTTTAAAAATGATTACATCATCATTAAAATACAACCACTAAAATCTAAATACTGTACTCTGGTAACTTAATACCCACAAGCATCCCTTTAAAAACAACATGAGCAAGATATTCTACAGCAATCTAAATTTTTGTATTTCCCTTTTGCTCCTCGAACTCCTTTTCTTGTATCTTCTTCTGCAGAATTATTAACATAATATAATTTTATGCTTGGAAGTCTTTTCTTGAAACCATATAACATGTCTCTGTAATAAAAATGTGAGTATAAACTTAAATTTTCTGTGACCATATGCCAAATACTGAAAAATTTTCCTCCAAAATTATTTTTAAAGTACTATTAATATACATTTGTTCAAAACAACATTAAATATATCACAAATCTGAAAAATAAACATTAAAAATACATTTTATTCTAAATGAATCCAGTAATGAGATGGGTAGAGATTCTTTTTTTACCCTCAGTTTGTGAATTTATGAATGAATATTGCACAGTACTAGATCAAGATGGGAAGAGGATTGCTGTTGAGCCATATTTTTAAAAAATTTTAGTAAATAGATGAACATATTATCAAATAGTTGTGGTGATTTCATTTTCTCTGTAAATGGCCTTTACCTGGAAGTTAAATTATTCATCTTGAGCATAAGGCGCATTTGTAACATACTCCCACCCATGGCATCTGTCATTACACGCATTGGGTATGGTTGGAGACTTTTGGACTCCTACCTATTCCAGCCCATGATTCAGACATGCGCTCCTACCTGGGTTGAGAAAAATTACTGCTCTAGAAGCTACTATATAGTTTCATTAGAAAGTTTGATCATAGATAATATGAAGCTTTATCCCCGCACTTGACCTTCGACGAGGTTCACCAGAGATTAGTTTGGTTAGATCTGTCTTAGGAATCCATATTCTCGTGAAACATTTCACGTTTTTCTACAGAATCTGAATTCTTCTACAAGCCAGACATCAGGCTCATCCATCAAGCTCTGTCCTCCGTCCTCCAGTATCAGACTCACAGATCAGCCCTGTGCCGACCAAAACCAGAAGAATGTCAGCTCATTGGCTCCTCCCAGTTGTTTCATTCCACAGTGTAACCAAGAGGCTTCAGTCCTACAGAAAACGGAGCGTAAAAGAATGCATTTCCTAAAGGAAAATAAAAATAATGAAAAAAAGAAATGCCCGTGAATCTTAAAAGAAAACACAGTACACGTCATTTTTCAGGGAAAACAAGTAAACATGTAGCATTGGAAGAAAATGCTGATGAGGTTGAAGCTCACCTAAACCGTGGGAACGCAAGAGCATGCGAAAACCATTTTTGTGACGTTAGGTATTTGGATGATTTGGAGAAAAGCCAACTGCTTGAAATGCTCAAACAGGCAGTGGCCCTGGTGGTAACACTGAGGTATGAGGACAGTTCGACCCAGCTGAGAGCTGAGCAGGTTAGTGAGCAGTGTCGGGTTTTGTTTGTTTCTTCGGCACCATAAAAGAACCCCATTTTCTTTGTGTCGGATTTGGATAGGAGAGCTAGGAGTAAGATTCGAAGCCCACCTTCCCCTCCCCACAGTGCTGAGTGACTGATAATGCACAGTTCTCTTCAGATTTTTAAGAAACTGCCAAAATGTTTTCCAGAGTGGGTATGCCTTCTTGCATTCCAGCAGCAACACGCAAGAGTTCCAGGCCCTCCACCTCCTTGCCAATCCTTGTTGTCTGTCTGGTTTTAGCCGTTCTAGTGGGTGTGAAGTAGTATTTCACTGCGGCTCTAAATCGCATTTCCCTAGTAACTAATTACATTGAGCATCTTCTCGTGCTTCGTCCCATTTGTGTATCTTCTGCGGTGAAAGGTCTGTTCAGATCTTTTGCCCATTTTTAAATCGGGTTATTTGTGTCTTATTTTGGATCTGTAAGCCTTCTTTCTATATTCTGATACTGTAGTTCTCCAAATCTGTGGCTTATTTTTTTCAATTTCTTACTGGTGTCTTTTGAAGCACAAAATTTGTTAAATCTGATGAATTCTATCAATTTTTTTTTTTGCTTGCACCTTTGTTGTTATATTTAAGAATGCTTTGCCTATCCCAGGTCTTGAAGGTTTACTTCTGTTTTCTTCCAAGAATTTATGTTTTTGCTCTTACATTAAAATCTGTGGCTGACTTTGAGTTAATTTTCGTGTGTGGTGTGAGATAAGGGGCACAAACCTGCCTCTTGTGTGTTGATACCCAGCTCTCCAAACACTGTTCATAAGACTCTTCTTTCCCCATTGAATTTTCTTGGCACTTTTCTCGAAACTCAACTGACTGTAAATATAAGGGTTTATTTCTGGACACTCAGGTCTTTCCTTTGATCTCTATGTCTGTCCTGATGCCGGTACCAAAGGGTCTTGGAGTGTGAGTCTTCTAACCTTGTGTTTTTGAAGACTGGTTTGGGCATTCTGGTTACTTTGCATTTCCATATAAGTGTTAGCATCAGCTTTTCAATTCCTTCAGGCATGCAGCTGAGATTCTGATGCAGATTGGGTTGAGTCTATAGATGAACTTTAGTTTTGCCATCTTGACAGTACTGAGTTTTCGGGCCCATGAACAGGGCTGTCCCTTCATTTACCTAAACCTTTAGTATCTTTTAGCAGTGTTTTGTAGTTTTCTGTGTAGTATACAAATCTTGCTATACCTGTCATTTTTGAAAGATATTTTTGTTTGCTAAAGAGTTAAAAGTCAATAGTTTTTTTTTTTCTTTCAACAGTTGGAAGATGTTGCTCCACTGTCTTCTAGCTTGCTTTGTTTCCCACCAGAGATCTGCTGTCTCGCTTCTCTTGATCTCTGTCTGGGTAACGCCCCCATCCCACCTGCCTAGCCCCTGCCCTCGCCCCTTCTTTTAAGGTTTTCTCTTTATCATTGGTTTTAAGCAATTTGATTATAATGTGACTTGGTGTGGCGTTCTTCATGTTTCTTATACTTGGGGTTTATTGATCTAGGTTCTACAGATTAACTTGGGAGAACTGACATTCCTATTAGGAGTTTTGTGGTCCTCAAGCATGGTGTGTCTCTGTTAGTTAGGTCTTCTTTGGCTTCTTTCACCAGTATTTGTCGTGTAGTGTAGCATATGGATCCTGTACGTGTTTTGTTGATTTCTATTTAAGTATTTCATTTTTTGGAATGGTTATTATAAATGGTAATGCATCTTTTTATTTTTATTTTTATTTTCATTTTCATTTATTTTTTATTTTATTTTATTTTTTTAGAACAGAATGAGGAAAAAGAGAGAGAGTGGTGGGGACAGGGGCAGAGGGAGAGGTGGAGAAAGAATCCTAAGCAGGTTCCACACCCAGCATGGAGCCTCATACGGGGTTCAGTCTCACAACCCTGAGACAGTTACCTGAGCCAAAATCAAGAGTCGGATGCTTAACCGCCTGAGCTACCCAGGCACCCCTGGTAAACACACTGTTTTTAAAAAAAGATCATTTTTACATGTTCATTGAGAGTACATAGAAATACAATTAATTTTGTGTTTTAATCTTGTATCTTGCAACCTTACTAAACTCACATACTGGTTCCAGGAGGTTTTTTTGTAAATTCCCTTTGGTTTTCTATGCAGACATTTGTTTCATCTGTAAATAGAGACAGTATAGTTCTTCGTTTCTGATCTATATGCCTTTTATTTCTTTTTCCCATTGTGTTACGCTGGCTAAGACTTCTATTATGTTGAATAGGGAGGAGTCCAGATTTGGAGAGTAAGATCATGGGTTTGGCTTTTGGCCTTGACTGTCATTAAAAGAGCTATTTATTTACAAATTTAATTCTAGGCCTTTTCTCTCTAATTATAAAACACACCTTTCTTGAATAAATACATTGTTTGTGTTTAATTTTGAAACTGTATTTGTATTCACAGGCTCTGTTTCCCTCTGTTAAAGGAATTGCAATGTTACTGCAGAGCTGTGTAGAGGGCAGTGGTCCTCTGGATGTCTCAGCCTCTGACAGTGTCCTGGGGGAAGGCTCCACACTCCGTGATCAGTGTATCTACCTCCAAACAGAGCACTCCTCTACTGGGGGCCAGGAGCAAGAGGCATATAATCAGTTTGCCAGGTCAGAAATCTCCTCCCACTGCCTTACTTCCTACTTACATGTCTGCTTCGTTGAGTCCAGTTAGAGTCTCCCAAGCTCCAACTTTAATTATTTAAACTTTTAGAAGTTTTGTACAGGCACATGAAAATAAAATGGATCTAAATGACAGCTCTGCACACAGTAGCCTGCTTTCCCCCAAAGAGCTTCTGGAATGAAGGCTCCATCCTTCCATGGGAGCCCCTCCAGGATTTGAATCAACATCTCAGTGAGAAGTTGGTGAGAAAAGCTTCGTCCCAAGGCCTGAAGATCCACTGTCGTGACCACAGTCCCAGATGATTTTCCTCATCTCACTCACAGCATTAGAAAATTAAAGTAAATTAAATTCAAAAAGTAAATTGTCCTCAGTACCACCTAATTTCATCCTAATTTCAAAGCTTCATTCTGTGGAAATAGTTAAGACACACCTCACTTGGACCTGCCCTTTAGAATCGGACAGTTTTAGATCGAGCAGGGATGCTTGAGCTGCCCCGTAGCGATCCTAAAAAGTCCTGCTGGGGGTTCCAGCCCCTGCCCTCGTTACAGCTCTTCTGCCGTGTTGTCAGCCTGACTCCGGTTTTTGCCTTGGGTGGGGACATCCACCTCCTGCCCACCCAGCCCTCGGAGTCCCAGCCCCTTAGCTGCCTGGCAGGAGCTCCCCGAAGCTGCTGTCCTGAAGAGGCGTTCACGGGGGCTCAGGGGTGAGCAGGTGGTGCCCAGGCCCGGCCCCGTCAGCCTCCCACAGTCTCACTGGGCTGTGGGGGGTTGTAGGCTGTGGCTGCATCTGTGTTGTCCCAGTGAGGAATGGCAGGGGCCAGTGCTATGGCTGGACCAACCGTTAGAGTTCCTAGGATCACAGGACACAATTCAGCAGAAACCATCAGGGAACTTTGAGGAACAAGATTCATTACTCACAGGTCCTGGAGGTACACACCACACCGGGGGCCACACAGCAAAGTCATAGCTAGAGAAAGAGAGGGCACAGGCCTGAGGCTCAGCCTTTATTATGGTCTGAGGATGGGGGGCTGGCCGTTTCAAGGTTTCACTCTTTATTGGCTAATAGAAATCATATGAGTGGGAGTTAGGAAGGGAAAAGTAGGATCACTCACAGGTCAGGTGTCCGGATGCCCCCGGCCTGTCTGGAAGGGAAGCTGCACAGGTGGGGGTGGCCCTGCTCCTTGTCTGGGTGTTTTGCTGGTGGCTTGTCATACAGCAGGCAGTATGGATGTCTTTTGAAATGGATGCCTCAACAATCATAAGCTTAACATCAGGCACTTACACTGCAGTAAATTTTGGTGAGAATGGGACAACATTTGACTAATAGAGCAGCCTGCTCGCAAGAAACCCATATTTACCTAATTTTCTTCTGAAAGAACAAGTAGGCAGGTCTATTCTATGGAAGATCTCTGTGAGAACAGAGCCCTAATATTTGGACGGCCTTTTCTGAATTCTGGATGTATATATCTTACTCAGTGCTCTTTACTTGGACATCTGATAGTCACTAGGGCCTCAACATGTGCAAAACTGAACTCCTGTCTTCCCGAAACCTGCCTCCGACAGGCTTTGCTGTCAAGGTTAATGTCAGCATTTGCTCTCCGTGAGCTCAGGCCAACGGTCCTGGCATTATCTTTAACTTCCCTCTTCCTTTCATCCAAGCTCTTAGTATATCCCATTGGCTCTGCCTTCAAAATACAGCTAGAAGCTGACCTCTCTTCCCTTCTGCTGCTGCCATTTGGTTCAGGCCTTCACCTCCTGACCGAACCAAGCAGGGGCTTCCTGAGGGCCGCCTGCCTCCACCTGCCCCCAGCCTGTTTTCCGCACGGCTCCCAGAGAGGGTCTGAGCACTAAGGTCACAACGCTCCCTGCTCGGAGCCCTGCAACAGCTCCCAGTGATGCCCGCAGGTCTGCGCGTGGCCCTCACCAGGCCTGGGAGTTCCTCTTCCCCTGCTCTCACTGCACGCCAGCCTCCTTGATCTACCCGGGGGTCTTCCTTGTACCACTCTTCCTCCCCTGCAATGTGCTCCCAGGTGTCTGCCCGATGTGCTACCCATTCGTCTAAACCATACCCCCCCAACACACACACACAAAGCAAATTATGAAAACATGAAAGTAGAGAGTGTAATGTAATGAGCCCTATATACACACCCACTCAAACCAAAGGTCTTTCCATGCTTCCTTCATCTGCCCCTTTTTGAGGAGAGGGGGAGGGAGCTGGGATTAGGGGAAAATCCCAGACATGTCGTTTTAGCTCACAGGGCTCAGGATGCAGCTCTAAAACACCTGGGCTTTTCTTCACCTGGCTACAATGCCATTCTCAAACTTAGCAAATTTAATACTCAGTACACATCTAAAGTTACCTGATTGTTTTTATTTTTTATTTTTTTAAAGATTTTTAAAATTTATTTGATAGAGACACACACAGCAAGAGAGGGAACACAAGCAGGGGGAGTGGGAGAGGGAGAAGCAGGCTTCCCGCCGAGCAGGGAGCCCGATGTGGGGCTCGATCCCAGGATCCCAGGACCCCAGGACCCCGGGATCATGACCTGAGCCGAAGGCAGACGCTTAACGACTGAGCCACCCAGGCGCCCCTTACCTGATTGTTTTTAAAATGTCCTTCTACACTTGATCTATTGGGATCAGGACCAGCAAGGTCACGCATGCCATTTCTTGTCTCTCCTACCACTTCTACTAAGAGCATCCTCCGACCTCTGACCCCATCTTGCAGGAGGTCCCATGTCCTGGGCTTATCTGTTTTGTGATTGTGGGTTCCTTTACCTTGTTCCCCTTTCCTGCATACTTTCTGTAAGCTGGAGCTTCGTTCTATAAGCTCCATTATCCAGCTCCAGCTTTTTTCACGAGGGCACTTCCCTGGGTGGTGCTGTCTGCTTCACACCCCATCACACACACAGTTGGATGGTCAGATTTAACAAATAAAAATGCAGGATGCTAAGTTTGGATCCCAGATAAACAATTTTTTAGTATAACTACGTCCCAAGTGTTGGAAGAGACATTCTTACACTACAGGCATACATCTCTAAGAAACATATTTTTTTTCACATAAAAATTATTCACTGTTTTTCTGAACATCGTGTTTAGCTGGGTGCCCTGCACTCGATCAGGCTACCTTCTGCGATGCAGTTGTGTTGTCCTCACATGCGTGACACTCAATGAAGCTGTGGGCTAGGCGGTGTCGGCATGCTCCCTCCATTGTGAATGTCCCCACCAAACGTCCCCTCAGTGGTCATCGAAATCACTTTTTCAGTATGTCTGGAAGATGGTGATTTTTCTGTGTCTATCATTTCTTCCACACATATTGGGTAAAATTTTCTATAGAGAACTTTCCTCCTTCAACGAGGCCTTTTGTTCACCTTACCCTTCAAGTCTTCCCTGAGGTGTTACAGCATGGTCAGAAGGCCTTCCCTGCCCACTGTGTATAGCGGTGCCCCCCCCCCCACCCCCATCGCCCTGTGTGTCTGTCCCTGAGTGCCCCGAGCCAGGGGTTTTTATGTCTTGCTCATTCCTGAGTCTCCACAAGCCAAGAACAATGTGACAGAGTATGTGCTTCACAAATATTTATTGTTATTTTTTAATAAATGCGTATTAAGGTTTAATTTTTGTAAGTTCCAAGACAATTATATGAAGACATGGCCTCACATACCATAAAATTGGAAGGAATAATCCCAATTCTATGTTAGTATGTTTGAGATTTAAAATTAAATAAATCACATTTAAATGAAAACACACATAAATGACTTTTTTGCACAAAGCATACCGAATACCATTTATTGCACACCTGTGTAAGGTCTTCTTACACACACGTGCTCTCTTCATCTTCACATTAACTGTATGTGTTGGGTCTTATTAGTTCCACTTTATAGATGGCGAAACTGAGACTCAGAGGAATAGCCCTAAGTCAGTCTTGAGACTCAAGCCTCCTCTTTTAGACCCAAGTCTACCTTTTTTATATTCTGGCTGCCTTTTTGTTTGCAAATGTGACACAACTGACTTCTATAACTGACTTACAAAACACACTGTGTTTCAGTCACTTTGTCTTACAAGATGCTCTTTTTGTTGTTTGTCTTACCTTAAGTTAGAAACCCACTAGCCTGCATCTCTTACTAGTGGGAGATCCTGCAGTTCTTAGGTGACCTTAGTAGGGACTTGGCGTCTGCAGCAAGTGAGGGCGTCAGCGTGGAAGTGCAGCTCTTCTCCCCTGTAAGCTCCCAGCCCCTCTCCCCTTCTCTCTTCCCTGCGCCATCCCGAGTCCACAGAGCCAAAACCTGACACGGTGCTGCTGGCCCTCTGTCCTCTCTACCAGCCGGGCCCCCTCTTCCAGGGAAACCCATGTGGAAGCCACGCAAGAAAATGCAAATGTCTGTGCAGCAAGCTGAGCAGAATCTAACTTTCTGTTGACCCTGTGTGCAGAGCTGAGTGGGCTCCTGCTTTCTTTCTCCCTCAGCCTCATGCAAGACCCTCATTAATGTATGAATAGAGAGTTCCTATAAAGGAAGACTTACAGTGCGGGCCCTGGCAGCAGCAAGATAGGGTCTTGCTGGGAAAATTGTTTAGCCACTCTGAGCCTCAGCTTCCTTATCTGTAAAGTGGATCTGGTGCCTGCCTAACAGGGTTGTGCTGAGATTTCAGTGTAACAGTCCTTTGAAGTGTTTAGCATGGTGTCATGGTAAGTGTTCAGTAAATGCCGACTCTTACGAATCCCATATCCAAGGAGCTCACAGAGCAATGGGGCGAGCCTACTTTCAAGGCAAATTACGGTACAAATATGGTCCCGGCTGCAGGTGGTACATGGACAGGAGTAGAGAAGGAACAGAGGAGGGGGGACTCCCCGCCTGGAGAAAGGGGCAGTTTGCAGAAATCGTGGGAGGAGAATTGCAGGCGAGAGTGCAGCATGGGGCATGGCCCAGACTGTGGGAGGATGTGGCACCGTGTGCTGGAGGAGGAAAGACAATTCAGTGTGAGCGGAGGGCAGAGTGTTGGGAGCGCGTGCTGGGAGAGCAGGCTGGAGAGCCGTGCCGGGGAGCCTGTAAGGAGTCCAGAGTGTGCACTCCGCTCGGGTACCGCTGGGCTTAGCCTGCGGTGATGCGACTTCGCCCAGGGGTGGGCTCTGAACAGCCGTGGGGCCTGTCTCAGCTTCCTCAGCTGTAAGTGCAGAGAGTAACACCTTCCCACAGGATTCAGGTTAACCCACGGAAGGCTCCTAGAAAAAGAGCGCCTACAAGGTAGTTTAGCAAGTGACACCTTCGGTAGAGCAATAGAGGTACTTTTTCCAAGGTCAGCAGTCCTGAATTCACGTCTAAGCCAGTGAATTTCTTTTTATCTTCCAGGGAAGTGGTGTTTCAACTGCTGAAATGTGAATGTCCTGTTGTTTGTTTTAACGCCAAGGACTTTGTGCGAACAGTGCTGCAGTTTTTTGGTAAAGATGGCAGCTGGAAGCATGGTAAGTTTGAGTTTTTATAATCTCTTAAACTGAGCTCTCCAGCAGTGGCTCCTCCTGGGAATGGGGGGTGGGGAGGCAGGCTCCAAAGCACCAGCTGTGTGGCCTCGTGCCCCAAGGGTGAGGGGCACTTTCCCTCTGTTCCTTAGACCGTTGGAGTTTTTGCAAGGATAATTACTTTTTGTAATTTAAAATAAGAAAGAAGCGACTTACGCAGTGTGGTCAGATGGGATGTGTTGTTACCACAAATAGCTTATAAGCTCCCTACGGATTAAAGTCCAGACACATGAAAAGATGCTCAACATACCTCATCATCAGGGAGATGCAAATCGAAACCACAATGAGATACCACCTCACACCTGTCAGAACGGCTAAAATCAACAACGCAAGAAACAACAGACGTTGGTGAGGATGTGCAGAAAAAGGAGGCTTCGTGCACTGTTGGTGGGAACACAAACTGGTGCAACCACTCTGGAAAACAGTGTGGAGATTCCTCAGAAAGTTAAAAATAGAGCTACCCTGTGACCCAGCAATTGCACTACTGGGTATTTATGCAAAGAATACAAAATACGAATTCAAAGGAATACATGCACCCTTAAGCTTATGGTATCATTGTTTACAACAGCCAAGATAGGGAAGCAGCCCAAGTGTCCATCAAGAAGATGTGGCATATACATACATACATACAGTGGAGTAGTACTCGGCCATGAAAAAGAATGAAATCTTAACATTTGCAATGACATGGATGGAGCTAGAGAATATTATGCTAAGTGAAATAAGTCAGTCAGAGAAAGACAAATACCATATGATTCACTCATACATGGAATTAAAGAAACAAATGAGCAAAGGGAAAAAGGAGACAAACAAGAAGCGGACTCTTAACTGTAGAAAACACATGATGGTCACGAGAGGGGAGGTGGGGGGATGGGGGAAACAGGTGATGGGGATCAAGGAGGGCCCCTGTCTCAATGAAAACTGGGTGTTGTTCGGAAGTGCTGAGTCACTATATTGTACACCTGAAACTAATATGACACTATGTTAACTATACTGGAATTAAAATTAAATAATAATTCACATCAAAACAATATAGAACATGTTTTTATCTTTCATTTAACATAATAAGAATTTTTAATAACTTTTCTTAGATGGACAGATATGTAGCAAAGCAAATATAGCAGAAATGCTCCTTATAGAATCTAAGTAGTGGATATTATGAGGGTTCACTGGATAGTTCTCTTTAAATTGTCTGCATGTTTGAAAATAGAGTAAGAGGTTGGAAAAAAAATCTTTTTTTTTAAGATTTGTATTTATTTATTTGAGAGATAGAGCAAGAGAGATCACAGAGGGAGAAAGAGAAGCAGACTCGAGGCTGAGCACGGAGCCCGATGCGGGGCTCGATCCCAGGACCTCCAGATCATGACCTGAGCCGAAGGCAGATGCTTAACTGACTGAGCCACCCAGGTGCCCCAAGAAAAAAAAAACTCTTTGAATGTACAAAATTTCCAACATGTACAAAATTACCTGTGATACAATAAGAAATATATATTTAGTCTTTGTCCTTGCTTCCTGGCACATAGTTCCTAAGACCCTTGCAATCCCCAGAGTGCTAAGAATGTCTTTTGTGGGCTAATGAGACTGGGACTGGGAGTGGGGGGCCCCTAGCGGGCCTCAGGATAGGGCAGTGGACAGAATGACCACACCGGGCTTAGTGGGTTGGACTTTAAGTCCCCCACCCCCACACCCCTTCCAGGGACAGAGAGGGGATGGAGAGGCGGTCAATCTCAGTGGCCAGCGAGCTCATCAGTCGCACCTGGGTAGTGGAACCTCCATGAATTCCCTGCCCAGGGGCTGGGGGGGATCTGGAGGGCTCCCAGGCTGGGGAGCACGTCTGGGTGCTGGGCGGGGTGGGGAGCTCTGCGCCCCTTGCCCCATACCTCGCTTGCCCTGCGCATCTCTTCCATCCGGATGGTCCCGGGTTGTGTCCTTCATGATAAATGGGTCACGAGTTAGTATAAGGTGCTTCCCGCAGTTCTGCGAGCCGTTCTAGCCAGTTATGGAACCCGAGGAGGGGGTCGTGGGAACCCCGATTTGTAGATGGTGGGTGGGAGGTACGGGAGGCGTCTGAAGCAGGGGTGGTCTTGTGAGGCTGCAGGGTCTGCACTCGGGGCAGCTGGTGTCAGAATGGCGCCAGCTGTCAGACACCCGCCGGCTTCTGCAGAGCCGCAGACCCGTGGGCGGGAGACCGCACGCTGGGCGCCAGAGATGGTGTTGGAAAACAACATGGTACCCATCACTCAGCTTCAACAGTTACTAACTTATGCCCGGTCTTCTTTTCTCTGTAACTCCTCACACTTGCAATCACCTGCCTGCCTCCTGGCTTGATTTGTAGCAGATTCCAAGCATCATATGATTCATCTGTAAATGTTTCAATTATGTGGTGAAGTATGAGGGTTTCATTTTTAAGATGATGCCATCATCATCTCCCCACAAATTAGTAGTAATCTTTCAGTGTTATTAGATATCCAGTTAGTGGGTGCGCTGCCCCTGTTGTCTTTAAATATCTTGTTTGTTTTTATTTTTTTACAGTTTGTGTGACTTGGGATCCAAACAAGAGTTGGAGTTAGGTTATCCCGAAGCTAGGATAGGTATGATATGTTTCTTGTTTCTTTTTTTTTTTCATCTATATATTCTCTCTCTCTGTTTTACTTTCCTGTAATTATTTTGTCCTTGTGGAGGGAACCAGCTTGTTTGTCGTGTAGGATTTCCCAGCGTCTGGATTTTTCAGAACGTATCACCTTCTTGCTGTTTAACACTTTCTTCTTGCTCTTCTATTTCTTGTAAATTGGCAGTTGGATCCAGAGGCTTGATCGGATTTCAGGCCTGATTTGGGGAGGGCAAGACTAAGTCATGACCCTGGCCCTAGGTAGTGGCGTGTCTTTCTGTCAGGAGGTACATGATATCTGTTGTTTACCTTTTTTGTGATATTTGAACTCATTTCATATGTTGAATCTACTTCTCTGCTCTTTCATATTTGTCACTTTATCTAGAATCTATTTCCAATCTCACTTTCTTTAAATTCCTCTTTTCCATCGTCTTTTCTTATGTAGGGCATTATCCATTGCATTGATTGGCTTTTGTGTATTGCCAGTTCAGTTTTTATTTATGAAATTTTTTTTGTTTTATTTTCTGAACCCTTTCATTTCTTTGTTCAGTTTTTTTTTTATTTTTTTTTAAAGATTTTATTTATTTGAGAGAGAGAATGAGAGAGAGAGAGAGAGAGCACATGAGAGGGGGGAGGGCCAGAGGGAGAAGCAGACTCCCCGCTGAGCAGGGAGCCCGATGCGGAACTCGATCCTGGGACTCCAGGATCATGACCTGAGCCGAAGGCAGTCGCTTAACCAACTGAGCCACCCAGGCGCCCCTAGTTTTTATTTTTTTATTTTTCTAAGTCACCTAATTTCCAACTATTTCTAATTCTGATTTATTTATTTTTCATCACCTTTATCATTTTCTCAGATTTTCTTAGCTCATTTTCAATCTGTTTCGTTGGTATTTCTCTTTCAACTACTGGCATTTTCTCCCCAGTGTGGGGCCTTGGCCTGGTGGGCTTTAGAATGTGAGGTGGAGGAGATTACAGGAACCAGCCCCCAGGCCCTTCCCCAAGAGTTTTCAAGAATGTTAGCAGAGCCTTAATTTTGGACCGTTAGAGCTCTGAAAAGGCAAGTAGAGTGACCAGTCCTCCTGGGTCAGTTAGCATTGCCGGATGGTGTTGGGTCGGGTCACGCACAGCCAACGTGGGTACAGGTCCGGGAGCACCTGCCGATGTTGTCCCAGCCAAGCTTCCAAATCTGCCAGTGTCTTCCCAGACATCAAACAAAAAAGTCATGAGACTGGTTGCATTGGCAAATATAAATCTCTTAGGCTGGCATAATTCAAAGGTGCCAGGAAGTATAATATTTAGTGTGTTGTGATCTAAGACTACAGTTTTGTTTAAAAGCAAACTCCTTATTTTTATGTAGCATTATTCAAAATGTTAAAGTAACTTGGGGCGCCTGGGTGGCTCAGTTGGTTGAGCATCCAAGTCTTGATTTCGGCTCAGGTCATGATCTCAGGGTCCTGAGATAGAGCCCCGCACTGGGCTCCATGCTCAGCGCAGAGTCTGCTTGGGATTCTCTCTCTCCCCCTGCCCCCCGGCTTGTGCTTTCTCTAAAATAAATAAATAAATCTTAAAAAAAAAGTTAGGGCGCCTGGGTGGCTCAGTTGGTTAAGCGACTGCCTTCAGCTCAGGTCATGATCCCACGGTCCTGGGATCGAGTCCCGCATCGGGCTCCCTGCTCTGCGGGGAGCCTGCTTCTCCCTCTCCCACTCCCCCTGCTTGTGTTCCCTCTCTCGCTGTGTCTCTCTCTGTCAAATAAATAAATAAAATCTTAAAAAAAAAAAAAAAAAGTTAAAGCAACTTGAAAACGCAATCACTTAGAATTCAGATTTCTCTCTCAGTTTATCAGCCCCCCCCATTATAGCTCCCCTGTCCGTGTCTAAAATACTCTGGTACTAAAACTTATTTAGCAAATGTCATTTTTATTTTTCACAAAGCATCTTCCCATATGTCTAGCAGAGATGTACAGTAACCTCTTCCCTGGGTTTTGGATGAGAAAACTAGTACTTAGGGGCAGTGACTGCCCAAGTTCCAGGGGTGAACTTGTGCTTGGTTCTTTTTACATATCCCAATGCAGCAGAGTTCTGGGGGTCTCTCAGGTTTTCCTCTATCAGGGGAAATACCCCAAATGCCAGGCGTCTCTGTCCTCAAACACACTGCCCGCCCCGCCGCCCCCCCCCCGCCAAACTTGGCAATGAGGATGCTTATGCTCTTTCTTCTACCCACAAGACTTGGGTTCCTGGACACCCTGAAGAGGGGTCAGGAGTGCCTACGAAGGTAGCCCAGTAAGACGCACAGGGTCGGAAAGCTGGGGAGCAGGGGTGGGGAGCAGGTGGGGGAGAGGAGACCAGAAGAGGGCCTGAGGGTTCTCACCGCCACCTCTCTGAACATTTTTGAGCGGTCCCAGTTCCACGTTAGTTCATTCCCCCTCTTTGGCTGTCTGGGGTCAGTTCCCCATGGAGATTGCCTGTGTGGGACCTGGGTCATGGAGGCCGCTCGTACCAAAGGCTCAAATTCCTCCGGAACTGCGGAGCATCCCTTAGGCACTCACCTCTGTAACTTGAGGGCACGGCAATGCTATTATTATTATTTTGATCCTCAAGAAAAGGATGGTTCTTCAGTTTTCATGGAGTGACTAAATGGCCTTTTTCTCTGTAGTTGTTCATTTTGTAGGGCTCAACCCCAGAATTGCTGCATGGCTTATAGATCCTGGGGATGCTGCACCCTCTTTTGAAGATTTAGTGGCAAAATACCTTGAAAGCTCCATCTCTGTTAAAATGAACAGCACATATGGGAATTCCTCAAGAAATGTTGTGGTGAGTTATGTTAAGATGAGGCTTTACCAACCTAATCAACCGAATTTTTTCCTAGAAATTTTTTCTGCTTCATAAACAGTCCAGTAGTAAAAAGAACATTGCTGACATTCATTTTTACTTATTCTACACAAATGCTTTTTACCCTGACATTTCTGGTGGAGGATATTGAGTTAGGACAGGTGACTTCTGTTCCTTCATGAAACTGTTCCTGGGAAGTCCGTTCACGGTGTGATCCTTCTTCTTTTTTTTTTTTTCCCAATAAAAATCAGAAGGATTTTTTATTTCTAAGTCCTTTGAAAAAGCAAAACTAATGCAACACAAATTGAAAGATCTAATTAATAAATTTAACAAGCCAAGGTAATTTTGTTACGTAAATTAACCCATTTATTATAGGCTAGCTATGTTTCAACTGGGGGAGCTTCTACTGGTCTTTCAACTCCTTCAGTCGTCTGATGGCAGACTTTACTGACAGCAGAAGTGGTGTTGCAGGTCCAGGTGCCACCAGCGACGGGTTTCATGCAGGAGCCACAAGGCCAGATCCCCACAGCTCGTCGCTGCATCTTGGTTTTGCCACAGAAGGAGCAAGTGTACTTGGCATGCTGGCTCATTTCAATCTTCTTCACCATTTTCCTGAGGGAGGCACCATAATGGGTCCTGGATTTCTCCACAATTCCGACCTTCTTGGTGCGTTTAGCCATGTCGCCGCAAACTAGGTCTGAGCCCAGAGAGACAGTGTGATTCTTCTAAATGGACCCTCTGGCGTCAGAGCCACGTGCTCTGGGCCCCACGAGCTGCTCGTGGTGCCGGTGACCCGGCAGCTGCGGCAGAGGCTCAGGTACCACCTCGCTCCATGTGCCCAGGTGTGTCTTCCCAAGCCCTGTCCGAGATGCACCCAGTTGTTAGGAACCACATCCGCAGAAGCCATAGTGCTCACGGGTCTGGAGCCCGGCCCGGAGCCCAGTGAGCCAGGCCCCCGAGGAGGTGGCCCGGGGGAGCAGTGTGGCCACAGTTGGGCCACTCTGTTGAGGCTTCCTGCATGCAAATCAACAGTAACACGCTAGAAGCACAATGGGACGAGCATGCAGAGGGCTCAGGGAGCACGAGGATTGGCCGTGGGGTGAGAACCATGGGGGCAGAGAGGCTGGTGATGTGAGGGCCCTGAGGCTCGGGGAGGTCTGCTTGCTCCTGCTCTTCATCCTGCGCCGTCTGTGAGGGAGGGTCTGAGTCAGATGGGGACTTGGGGGTACAAATGTGGAAACTCACTCTCCCTTAATTTAAAGAGATGTGTCAGAGGAATACGGGGGAGCTCACAGACTCAGAGGGAAAGCAGTAGCAGGTCATGGGAAGACGTGAGCCTCAGGCCCTGGGGCCAGCAGTGAGCCATGGGTCACTTTTGTCGAAGACCCACAGTTAGTTCCCTCACTGTGCCACATGTGTGCCCCTTGGTGGGGGGACAGTGCGTGGAGGTGAGTTCTACTGATCGTAGGATGCTGGGAGGGGAACTTCCTCAAATAGCAGCCGAGACACTCACTGAAACAGGGACTTGCCCACCTCAGCACTACCAGTCCGAGTTTATAGATGACTAGACCAAGATGCAGAAGGGTCAGTGTGCATGCATCTTGCCCAAGGTCAAGTTGAGGCTGTGGATCAAAGCGTGGGTTTCTGACTATAAGGTCTAGTTTCTTTCTAGTGCATCTAGGGCTGGGAGTGGCTGCAGGGAATAAAGCACCAGCCTCAGAGGTGTGTTTTCTCCCTGTCTAGAAGCCGCGACCCTGCACCCAGCTGCTCTCAGTGCTGTGGACCCTGCCAGTCCCACCACTGCCTGTGAGCTGTCGCCTCACCCCGGGCCCTCAGCACACTCCAGGAAGAAAAGCAGCAGCCTCCATGAACTTGCGCTCAAATCCTGGTGGCTAGAAATGTGTCCATTGTGGAGGCATGCAGTGCGTGAGGGGCGGGAGGGGAAAGCCAGGCCCACGTTGTGCCATGTTGAAGAGGTGCTGGGGATGGTCTGAGAGAACGCAGGGGGCGTCTGGGCAGAGGGAGCAGCATGGGAACAGGAGGGAATGGTGAGATTGGGAAGAAAGGTGTAGGATAGAGGAGGAGCGGTATCACAGGCTCTGTCACGAGGGTGCTGGTCCCACCCGGAGCTCAGTCTTGTCCTAGGGAAGCCCCGCCGGAGAACCGTGCATAGTGGGAGGCGCATCGTCAGCTCTGTCCTGTAGGAAGCTCATTTGGGCGGGAGTGGACAGTCTGCTCACGGTGTCCTCAGACCAGTCTTCCAGGAGAGCCAAGGCTGGGGATGACGAGACCGCAAATGCCAGGCTACATCAGCCCACTGCTGGCTCCTCGTCCTGTGGTTTCTCCGGCTTGGGGCCTTGAGGCCGAAAGTGGAGTGTGGGGAGTTGTTTGGCAGAGCGAGGTGTCCGGGGAGGAGAGTCAGTCTGCGTGCTGGGAGTTGCGGCTCATGCCCCTCCCTGTGTGTCCATGCTCAGGGCCTCCGGGGGTGTCGTCCAGGTGAGGACAGACAGTGAGTGTGGCCACGTGGCTCCTCAGCCTACCGGGGCACGTGAGGGTATGCTTCTGTCTCTACCACCGTGTGATCTTTGCACCGTGGACACTTGGCAGTTCCTGTAAAATGAAGAAGAAAACTGGGTTGGGGGAAAGTGTGAGGCTCCAGGAAGCTTGCATTTGTCCAATAAGTAGGCTTTTCTGTAGCATGGGAGCTCGCCCGCTTGAGGTATTTGGTGATGCCATTGATGTTCATGTCTGCCATGGAAAGACTCGTGCCACCTACCTAGTGCCCAGTTCTGTGGGTTGTGTCAATCCCTAGATTGTGATGAACATTGCTGCCAAGTTTGCCTAATCTTTCATTCTTCTGATCTTTTAAAGAATCAGAATGTACGGGTGAACCTGAAGATACTCCACAGACTTACAATGGGCCTTTGTTCCCAGTTGAAGGCAAGGCGTCTTACTGTAACTTGGGGTTGGCAGGCACTCTTGCTCACTGTTCCCCAAGAACACCTCTCACTCACATCCATGCTCACAGCATCTTTGAGTGAATTCTCAGGCCAAGTGAACTTGTGCATCACTCATAGAAGGATAGTCCACATGATAAGACCTGAAGTTTTAAGGCAGTGGTGGACGTAGGCTAACAATTGTAGCGTTTTTAAAAGCTACCAATTCAATTGGAACTTTTTTTTTTTAAGATTTTATTTATTTATTAGAAATGGAGAGCATGAGTAGGGGGAGGGGTAGAGGGAGAAAAAAATCTCCAGCAGACTCCCCACTACGTGGGCAGAGCCCAATGCGGGGCTCGATCCAAGGACCCTGAGATCATGACCTGAGCCAAAGTCAGATGCTTAACTGAGCCTCCCAGGGGCTCCTCAGTTGGAATATTTCTAATGCTACAGTTAACATAAAAGCTGAGTATTCATTTTAGTTTAATAGTGAGATAGACACAGCTCCACTCAGTCTCGTTGGGAAGCAGAGGGCATTTGCAGGAACAGTCAAGAAGAGTTGGAGGAAGGGACTGTGTGTGGAGGTGAGCCCAGGAGTGGGGGGGCCAGCAAAGGATGGAGAAGCCTCCAGAGACAGGTACTAGCTGGAAGTGTTTCAACCGCTGGGCTTGGAGGGGAAGCTGTCACCAGGACCCAGGGAAAGCCGAGACCCTGCAGGGGCTGCTGGTCAGGAGCCGGGCACCAGGTGCTGTGGTTGCAGGCCCAGGACTGTGGGCTGCTGGGAAGAGTCTAGTGGGAGAGAGGAAGCCCATTTCTCTACCCTATTACCCCACATGGGCAAAACCAGCCTGAGAGCTGAGGAGAAGCCAGGTGGTGGCCTGGAGCACATCAGCCCTTCCCCGAGGGCAAAGTGCAGGGCACAGGGCCGGGAGGAGGGGCTGGCGAGGCTGAGGGCTTCAGATGGCAGCAGGAAGGGACACACATGACAGAAGCCCTGAGAATAGGCATGAAGACGGTCTGAATAAACGCAGAGACGTCTCATACTCCTGGAGGAGGTGACCTCATATAAAGATTTCACCTCTCCCCACACTAATCTATAAAGCCATTGCAAAAACCAATGAAAATTCTAGCTACACTTTTGGGAATTCAGTATACCTATTCAGAAGTTAAAATGGAAGGCTACAAGTCTAAAAATACCTACATCACACTTAAAAATGAAAAAGATTAGGGCGCCTGGGTGGCTCAGTCGGTGAAGCATCTGCCTTCGGCTCAGGTCCTGATCTCGGGGTCCTGGGATTGAGTCTGTGTCAGGCTCCTTGCTCAGTGGGGAGTCTGCTTCTCCCCCTGCCTGCCACTCCCCCTGCTCATGCTCTCTCTCTGTCAAATAAATAAATAAAATCTTTTAAAAAATTGTTTTAAATGAGAAAGATTAAAGAGAATTGGGAGTGAGGGTTGGCCTACCTGGTATTTCTAAATATCTCTGTGAGGTCTTGGTAATGAAATAGAATACTTGAAGGAAATAGGAGTTTTACTAGGAAGGAGCTTGGCGGGAGGGCCGCTGTTGGGAGGAGCCACCACTCACTTGGGAGTTGCCCGAAATTCCACCTCAATGCAATCAAGTAGGCTGTTCAGCCGTGTGCAGGTAGAAGTAATTTAAAAGTAACATTGGTATCATTTTTTCCTACAAAACAGGTTTATGGTTTATGGCAACTATTTTGTACTTTGGAGCTTCCTCTGATACTAGTTTTGGCAGGTAAGCTACCATAAAGATGATGGACAAGTCCTGTTTCTAGGGAATTCTTGACATTGTTTGAGGGCAACTGTTTCTTACTTAGGGGTAGGCAGTGTGTCATGTGAGCACTGAGAGGTAGCAAGCCCTTTATTTTCCCTCTGTAACAAGAGGGGTTGGATAGCATCACCTGTTGATCTAGAAGGATGAGAATGTTCTGACCTCTCAGTCACATGGGATCCCTCTTGCACCGCGTGGTTCTGCCAGGCACCCTGGCCGAGTGGCAGCCCCAGCTCCTGAGGGCCGCAGTGCGGGTCGAGCCTGTGTTGTGTTCTGCATGGCAGTTGTTCATCGTGGTGGTGTGCTGTCCGTCAGCCCCCCCTCCGCTGGTCGGGACAGCCCCTAGAACAAGGGGTGCCAGGCCCTCCTCTGCCTTTGCCTCGCAGCGCCCCCCTCTGCCCGGGTCCTGCTGGGCACTAGGGGAGCTGAGCCTGGCCCAGCGCTCCGCAGCCTGCCTGGCCCAAGGCGACTCTGTCCCGTGTGCCAGGGTGCGTCCCCACGCCCCCCACTGCCACTGCTGGGCTCCCGCACTGACCCTCGTGGACCGTTGGTGGAGGTGGGACGCGGCAGGCACTGTCCTTGTCCTCGTCAGGAAGGGAGGCTCGCTCCCCGTCCTTGAGGCTTTCACAGAAATGACTCACTGTTTGGTGTTTGACTGACAGTGGTGGAGCGCCACAGCATTCAGGTGAACAGAGAAGAGATGGAGAGGACTTCAGCCCTTCTGGGGGTACGTTCTTATTTCAGAGCTGGGGTGCCTGTAAGTCCTTCCTCCCTTCCTCCTCCCTTCCTCACTCACGCCACACTGACCCCGATGCCTCCTGTCTCTGATGCGTGCTGGGGAGCACCAGACCCACCCTGGGTGCTCACTCCATGGTCCACGGGGTTTCATGGATCCTCTGGCTTCTCAAGAGTCAGGTTCATTTCACAGGTACACCCCCCTGTAGTTTGGTGAGGGGAATTCATGGCTTTCTTGGGTTCTTTGAAAAAACAAGAACAGGGCCCCTGGGTGGCTCAGTCAGTGAAGCCTCTGCCTTTGGCTCAGGTCATGATCCCGGGGTCCTGGGATGGAGCCCCGCATCGGGCTCCCTGCTCAGTGGGGAGCCTGCTTCTCCCTCTCCCACTGCCTGCTGCTTCCCCGGCTCCTGCACTCTTTCTCTCTCTCAAATAAATAAAATCTTCTAAAAAAGCAAGAACAAAACTTTCTGTCAAAAATAAAAAATACAGAGGGTGCATAGAGATGCATGAAAAATGCATTAAAATGTTTCACATAAGTTATTTTAAAGGAAACTCTGGTATAACCACCACCTAGGTCATAGTGTAGAATTTCCAGAAGCCCTGTGTGCCCTTTCCCTATCAGAACCCCTTCCCGCTGCCAAAAGTAACCTCCGCCCTGATTTCTGGAGTCACTACGTTGTTGCTTTTACTTTCCTTTGCAGTTTTCCACCTCAGTGCCTAAATGATCTGTTTGGCTTTACTTTGGAACTGTGAGTTAGTGGTCGTCTGACCACTCTCCCTCCAATCCGAGTCTCAGCTCCACCTGTGTCCCGTGTCGCTCGGTGCTTAGTCTTCCCGTCACGCCCCGTGTCCCACTGTTGATAGCATTTAGGGTGTGGCCAGCTTGCGGCCCTTACGAACCACACTGCTCCTTTGGGCATGTTTCCTGGCCCCACTGGTGCACGCTTCCCTGGGCACAGGACAGTCTCCTCAGCTTTAGTAAGAAGTTGCACTGCCAGAAACACACCCGGGGAGGGTCCTGCCATGGCACGTCCTCACCTGCATGAGGACACCAGGCTTTTAGGAGCAGCCATTCTGGTGGGGACGTAATGGTATCTCGTTACGATTTTGGTTTCTATTTTCCTGCCTACTAATGAGATGGAATAGCTTTTTATATCATCATTGGCTATTAGGAGTTTCTCTTTGGTAAAAGATCTCTTCAGGTTTCTTACCCATGTTTATATGGAGGGCTCTATCTTTCCCTTACTAATTTAGAGGACATCTTGATATAATCCAGTTACAAGCTTGTTACATATACCTTCTCCCTCTCTGTGTTACCTTTTCACTCTCCTAATAGTATCTTTTGACAAATAGAAGTTCTTAATTTTTAATGTAGCGTAATTTACCAATCTTTGTCTTTATGGTTAGTGCTTTTTGTATGCTGTTTAAGAAAGCTTTCCTACGTCACGTTCATGAAGTTTGCTCATGTATTATGTTTAAAAGCTATTTTTATTAGCCTTTGCATTTAGGTTTATAATCCATCTGATTTTTTCTTTTCATGTACTGCTTTAATTGAGAAAGAAATTGCATACAGTGAATAATACAAATAATTTTAATTATTGTGATAAAGTACATTTAATATAAAACTTACTATCTTAACCATTTCTGATTAGACGGTACAGTGGTATTAAATACATTCTCATGGTTGTACAGCTATGATCACCATCCATCCCCAGAACTGTAAAACTGAAACTCTGTGCCCCTTAAACAGTCACTTTCTGCTCTCCCCTCCCCCCACTGCTGGCAGCCACAGCTATGCTTTCTGTCTCTATGATCTGACTGCTCTAGGTACCTCATGTAAGTCGAATCACACAGAATTTATCTTTTTGTCACTGGCTCATTTCACTTAGCGTAATGTCTTCAACATTCATCCTTGTTGTAGCATGTTGCAGAATTTTCTTCCTTTTCGAGGTTGAATGTATGTACCACATTTTACTTACCATTCATCTGCTAGTGAATGTAAGCAGCTTGGGTTGCTTCCATGTTCCAGCCATTGTGAGTAACGCTGCTATAAAAATGGGTGTACAAATATCTCTTTGAGGCCCTGCTTTCAATTCTTTTGAGTATATGCCCCAAGGTGAATTGCTAGATCTTATGGTAATTTTTAATTTTTTGAGGAACTACTGTACTTTTTCTACAGTGTCTACCATTTTGCACTCCCACTAACAGTGCGTAAGTGCACTTTCTCCACATCCTCAGCAATACCTGTTGTTTTCTGAGTTTTTTGTTTTGTTTGTTTTTTGGTTTTTTTTTTTTTTAAAGATTTTATTTATTTTATTTATTTGAGAGAGAGAATGAGATAGAAAGCATGAGAGGGGGGAGGGTCAGAGAGAGAGGCAGACTCCCTGCTGAGCAGGGAGCCCAATGTGGGACTCGATCCCAGGACTCCAGGATCATGACCTGAG
Source organism: Mirounga leonina (assembly GCF_011800145.1). Lineage (NCBI taxonomy): Eukaryota > Metazoa > Chordata > Mammalia > Carnivora > Phocidae > Mirounga > Mirounga leonina. Next base: position 80,269,102 of record NW_023270323.1, read on the forward strand.
CCGAAGGCAGTCGCTTAACCAACTGAGCCACCCAGGCGCCCCTGTTTTGTTTGTTTTTATAATAGCCATCCCAATGGGTGTGAGCTGGTATCTCACTGTGGGTTTGCTTCGCATTCCCCTAATGATTAGTAATATTGATCATCTTTTCATGTGCTTACTGACTATCTGTGTATCTTCTTTGGTAAAAGGTCTATTCAGGTCCTTTGCCTGTTTTTTGTTTTTTTTTTTTAGATTTTATTTATTTATTTGAGAGAGAGAGAATGAGAGAGAGCACATGAGAGTGGGGAGGGGCAGAGAGAGAAGCAGACTCCCCGCCGAGCAGGGAGCCCGATGTGGGACTTGATCCCGGGACTCCAGGATCGTGACCTGAGCTGAAGGCAGTCGCCCAACCAACTGAGCCACCCAGGTGCCCCCTTTGCCCATTTTTTTTTTTAAAGATTTTTTATTTATTTATTTGAGAGAGAGAGAATGAGAGACAGAGAGCATGAGAGGGAGGAGGGTCAGAGGGAGAAGCAGACTCCCCGCTGAGCAGGGAGCCCGATGTGGGACTCGATCCCGGGACTCCAGGATCATGACCTGAGCCAAAGGCAGTCGCTTAACCAACTGAGCCACCCAGGCGCCCCCTTTGCCCATTTTTATATTATGTTGTTAATTTTTTTTTCTTGTTGAGTTTTAGGAGTTCTCTATATATTCTGGATAGTAATCCTTTATCAGATATATGCTTTTTAAATATTGTCTCCCATTTTGTGGGTTGCCTTTTTACTCTGTTGAGAACGTCTTTTGATGTACAAAGTTTTTAAATTGTTGTGGTCCAATTTAAATTTTTTCTTTTGTTACCTGTGCCTTTGTTGTCATATCCAAGAAATAGCTGTTGGGGCACCTGGGTGGCTCAGTCGGTTAAGCGACTGCCTTCGGCTCAGGTCATGATCCTGGAGTCCTGGGATCGAGTCCCGCATTGGGCTCTCTGCTCAGCAGGGAGTCTGCTTCTCCCTCTGACCCTCCTCCCTCTCATGCTCTCTGTCTCTCATTCTCTGTCTCTCTAATAAATAAATAAAATCTTAAAAAAAAAAAAAAAGGAAATAGCTGTCAAATCCAATATTGTGAAGCTTCTGTCCTCTGTCTCCTTCTAAGAGTTTTGTTGTTGTAGGTCTTACATTTAAGTCCTTGATACATTTTGAGTTAATTTTTTGTATGGTGCGAGGTAGGGGCCCACCTTCATTTTTCTGCATGTGAATGTCCAGTTTTCCCAGCACCATTTGTTGAATAGACTGTACTTTCTCCATTTAGTGTTCTTGGCATGCTTGTCAAAAATCATTTGACCATATATGCATGGGTTTATTTCTGGGCTCACTATTGTATTCTCTTTGTCTTTACGTCTGTCTTTATGCCAGTACACACTGTTTTGGTTAGTGTAGCTTTGTAGTCAGTTTTGAAATCAGGAAGTATGGGTCCTCCACATTTGTTTCTTTTGGCTATTTGGGGTCTCTTGAGATTTCATATGAATTTTAGGATGGATTTTTCTATTTCTGAAAAAAAGGTCTTCAGGATCTTGATAGGAATTACATTGAACTTGTAGATCACTTTGAGTAGTTTTGGTTAAGTCTTCAGTCCATGAACATGAGATGTGTTTCCATTTATTTATTTTTAAATTTATTTCAGCAGGGTTTTATAGTCTTCATTGTATGAGTCCTTCACCTCCTTTGTTAATTCCTAAGTATTTTATTCTTTTTGATGCTACTATGAATGGAATTGTTTTTGTAATTTCCTTTTCAGATTGCTCATGTGTAGAAATCCAGCTGATTTTTGTGTGTTGATGTTGTATCCTGCTGCTATGCTGAGTTCCAAAGTTCTAACAGTTGTTTGCTTTTTTTTTTTTTTTTGTGGACTCTAGAGTTTTCTACACATAAAATCATATCATCTGCAGAGATAATTTTACTTCTTCTGTCCCAATTTGGATGCCTTTTATTTATTTTTCTTACCTAATTGCTCTGACCAGAACTTCCAGTACCATGTTGAATAGAAGTGGTGAAAGCAAGCAGCCTTGCCTTGTTCCTCATCTTAGAGGAAATGCTTTCAGTCTTTCATGGTTGAGTATGGTGTTTCCTGTGGGTTTTCTTATATGGTTTTTATTATGTGGAGGTAGTTCCCTTCTGTTCCTAGTTTGTTGAGTGTTTTTATCATGAAAGGGTGTTAAATATTGTCAAATGATTCTTGACATGATCCTCTATTTTTTTTACCCCCTCCATTCTGTTGATGTGGCATATTACATTGATCAGTTTTCATGTATTGACCCATACTTGCATTCCAGGAATAAATCCCACTTGGTCGTGGTATATAGTCCTTTTAATATATTGCTAGTATTTTGCTGAGGATTTTTGTATCAATATTCATAAGGGTTGTTGGTCTATAGTTTTCTTGTATCTCTGTCTGGCTCTGGTATCAGGGTAATGCTGGCCTCATAGAATGAGTTAGGAAGTGGTCTTCCCTCCTCTCCATTTTTTTGGAAAAGTTTGGGAAGGATTGGTATTGGTTCTTCTTTAAATGTTTGGCAGAATTCACCTGTGAAACTAATGATCTGGGGCTCTTCTTTGTTGGGAGATGTATTATTGATTCAGTCTCCTTACTAGTTATAAGACTATTCAGATTTTCTATTTCTTGGTGATTTAATCTTGATAGGTTTTGTGATATTAGGAATTTATCCATCTCATCTAGGTTATCCAATTTGGTGATGTACAGTCATTAATAGTACTCTCTTGTAATTCTTTTTATTTTTGTAGAATAATGTCCCCACTCTCATTTCTGATTTTAGTATCTGAGTTTTCTCTTTTTTTCTTAGTCCATCTAGTGAAAATTTGTCAATTAAAAAAAAATTTTTTTTTAAGAACTTTGGTTTCATTTGTTTTCTCTATTGTTTCACTATTTATTTCCTTTATCTCTGTTCTGATATTTATTATCTTCTTCCTTTTGCTACCTTTGGGTTTAGTCTGTTCTTTTTATAGTTCCTTAAGTTGTAAAGTTAGGTTATTGATTTCAGACCTTTCTTGTTTCTTAATATTTATAATATTTATAGCATTTATAGCTATAAAATTCCCCTTTGTTGCTGCTATTGCTGTATCCCGTAAGTTGTAGTATGTTGTGTTTTCATTTGCATTCATCTCTAAGTAATTTCTAAATTCCCTTTTGATTTATTCTTTGATCCTTTGATTGTTTAAAAATAATTTAATTTCCATAGTTTTGTGAATTCTCCAGTTTTCCTTTCTTTATTGATTTCTAACTTCATCTTGTTGTAGTCAGAGAAGATGCTTTATATAATAACTATTTTTTGAAATCTCTTGAGCCTTGATTTGTGGCCTAACATATGGTCTGTCCTGGAAAATGTCCCGTGTGCAAGTGTATGTGGTTGTTCCTGGCTGGTGCTCTGTATGTCTGTTGGATCTGGTGGATTTCTTGTGCTGTTTAAGTCCTCTGTTTCCTTATCTTCTTTGTGGTTGTTCTACCAGTTATTGTGAAGGGAGTAATCAAGTCTCCCAACTACTACTGTAGAATTGTTTCATTCTCCCTTCAATTCTGTCAGTTTTTTCTTCATATATTTTGATGGTCTGTCATTGGGCATGTAAATGTTTATAATTGTTGTGTAACAATTGCTGTGTATATCGCATACATGTCATCCTTTGTCTCGTGTAACTATTTTTGACTTAAAGTCTATTTTTTCTGATATTAATATAGCCATCCCTGCTCTCTTTGGGTCAGTATTTGCATATCTCTTTCTATCCTTGTGCTTTCAACCTGTCTGTGTCTTTGGTTTAAAAGTTTGTCTCTTATGGATAGCATATAGTTGGAGCATGTGTTTTTATCTATTCTGCCAATCTCTGTCTTTTGATTGGAGAGTTTAATCCATTTACATGTAAGTAATTACCGATAAGGAGGGACTTACTTCTGTCATTGTGCTGTTTTCTCTGTGCATTATAGATTTTGTCTCTCATTTCCTGCATTACTGTCTTCTTTGTGTTTAGTTGCTTTTTTGTAGTGAATCGTTTAAATTCCTTTCTCATTTTCTTTTGTGTGTATTCTATAGCTATTTTCTTTGTGGTTACCATGGGGATGACATTTAACGTCCTAACATTATAACACTCTAATTTGAGTTTATTACAGCTTAACTTGAATAACATGCAAAAACTCTGCTCCTTTACAGCTCTGTCCCCACCCCTTTCAGTTGTTGATGCCACAAAATTATATCTTTATACATTGTGTGCCCCAAACATAAGCTAATAATTTTTTAAGTGCATTAGTCTCTTAAATTATGTAGGAAATAGGATTTGGAGTTACAAACTAAAGTTACAGTAATACTAGCTTTTACACTTATAGTTGTTTTTTTTTTAACCATGGAGAAAACGAAAAATACAGTGACAGATTGTTATTATAATACTAGCTTATATAACTGCCCACATATTCACCTTTCTTGAGATCTTTATTTCTCCATACTGCTTTGAGATACTGTCTAGTGTCCTTCCATTTCACCCTGCAGGACTCCTTGAGCATTTCTTCCAAGGCATGTGTAGTGATCACATCTCCCTCAGCTTTTCTTTATCTGGGAATGTCTCAGTCTCTCCCTCACCCTTGAAGGACAGTTTGGCCAGATGCAGGATGCTTGGTTGACAGGTTTTTCCTTTTAGCACTTTGAAAATATTGGCCCACTGTCTTCTGGCCTCTAAAGTTTCTGATGAGAGATCTGCTCACTACTTTATGGAGGACCCCTTATATATGATGACACTTCTCTCTTGATAATTTCAAGATTATCTGTTTGTCTTTGTCTTTTGAAATTTTGATTATAATATGCCTTGGTGTTGATCTCTTTTAAAAGAGTTCCTCTTACTTGAAGTTTGTGGAGCTTCTTGGATGTTTATATTCATGTATTTCATCAAATTTGAGATGTTTTCATCCATTGTTTCTTCAAACATTTTTGCTCTCCCTTTCTCTCGCTCCTCCTTCTAGGATGCCCACAATGCATATGCTGGTCTACTTTGTGGTGTTCCACAGGTCCCTTAGGCTCTGTTCACTTTTCTTCAATTTATTTTCTGTATGTTCCTCAGCCTCAGTAAGTTCCATTATCCCATCTTCAAGTTCACTGATTCTTTCTTCTGCCTGCTCAAATCTGCTGTTGAACCACCCAAAGGCATTTTCTATTTCAGTTAGTGTACTTTTCAGCTCCAGAATTTCTTTTTTATTTCCTTTTAGGTTTTCTCTCTCTTTATCATTATTTGCATTTTGCTCACACATTGTTTTCTTGACTTTCTTCACATCCTCCTTCAGTTCTTCAAGCATCTTTAAGACAGTGGTTTTAATGTCTTTGTCTAGTAGATCTGCCATTAGGTCTTTTTCAGGGACAGTTTCTGTTGATGTTTTGTTTTGTTTTTTTGTTTTTTTCCTGTTTGAATGGGATGCTTTTCTTTGTATGCCTTGAAATTTTTTATTGAACTCTGGACATTTGAATCTGATAATGTGGTAGCTCTGAAAATCATATTCTTCCCCTACCACAGGGTTTGCTGTTTTGTGTTAGTGGTTTTGGTTTTCGTTTTTTTATTGCTATAGGGTGTCTCTGTGCTAAAGATCAGCCTGAGGGGCAAACTTAAGGTCTTCTCATGTTTTTTTCTAAGATTTTTCCTGAGCATACACAGTCTATTTCTAATTTTCCCTGCATAAGCAGTAGTTGTCAACCATCCTTGTCCTTTAATTTCTGGCTCCCAAAAGGAGGAAAAGTGAAAAATGAAGGGGGATGTAAAAGGGTGCTGGCCCTTTAATTCCCCTGGGAGTCTGTTCAGCTGGAGGGAGAGGGTCTTACAACACTGGAGAGAGGGGCGACAACGATGACTGCCTGCCTATTTGTCTGTACCTGTGTTATTAGAAGCAGTAGTCAGAGCCCAGATCCCTACCATTTGGAGGACAGGGTCTTTTTGCCCACCCTGGCTTTTGCACAGTGTTCCAGAAACAGGTGGACGATTGCCTGCTGTGTGGCTGGGGTGCAAGATGGGGATGGGCCGCTGCTACTGTGCTAAGAGCTGAAATCGACCAAAAGTAGCTGCAGTTTACCTTCCAAGCTTGGAAGCGGAAAGCCTTCAACAGACTCCTGAGTTCAAAACGGCTATTGCATCAGATGGTTTCTGCCCCTGCAAATGTGGTCCAGGTGGGGAGGCAGTTTCTTACTTACAGGTGCTTCCTACTCTGCCATCTTTCCAGATCTCCTTGGTGCAAATTGTAAGTGTACAGCTTGACATGTTTTTACATTTGTACACATGCATGTGACTCCACCCAGAGCAAGATATAGAATATTTCCAGTACCAGAAGGCTCCTCCTTCCTGTCCTCTCCTAGTCTGTAACCCCAGACAGAGCCATTAATCTGATTCTGTTCAGTGATTTTGAGCTTCATGCAAATGGAACCACGCAGTGTGGGCTCTTTGGTTCTGGCTTTTTTTTGCTCACATTCTATCTGTGGGATTCACTTGTTTGGTGAGTTTTAGCAGATGTGGGTTCCAATAAAACTTGCTGTGTAACACCCATTTAAGAATGTGTCTTAGCTTCTTTACAGCCTTCCCATTGGTAGGCACTGTGATCACAGTGGCTGTAAATATTCGTGTGCATAAACTGTGGTGGATGTGAGTGCTTCTGTCTCTTGGTTTTATATCTGGAAATGGAATTGCTGGATCACGGTGTGTGCATAGGTGGTAGTAGGTACTTCCAAAGAGCTCTTGGGATTGGTCATGACCTTCTCCAGTCCCATTTGCTACATCTTCACCAGCGCACACTGCCAGGCTTTCTCACGTTATTCTGTGGGTCTGTCATTGTATATTTACAGTGGATTATATGGATTTACATTGTGGATTTAGTTTGCATTTCCCTGATGATTAATCATATTGAGGACCTTTCCATATGCTTGATGGTATTTTGGATGTACTCTTTTGTGGTCAGTTTTGCAGACTTCACCCATTTTGAAATTTATGTTAACTGACTTTTTCATATTGATTTGTAGGAGTTCTTTATATATTCTGTATGTGAGTCTTTGTACTAAATTCTGTATGCAAGTCTTTTTTAATATATATTGAAAATTCTTTCTCCCACTCCAGGGAGTCTGTGAGCCAAATCCACTCTGTGGCCTATTTTCATATGGCCTACAAGTTAAGAGTGGTTGTTACAATTTTTAAAAGATAAACACATAAGCCAAGATAAAGAAGAATATGTGACAGGAGCCGTATGTGGCCCGTGGAACCTAAAATACCTTCCCGCTCAGTCTGTGTCTGTGGCTTGTCTTTTCACTCTCTTAATAGTGCTATCTTTTGGTGAACAGAATCTCTTTATTTTAATGAAGTCCAGTGAACCATTTTTTAAATGTTTAAGAATTTTTATGTGCTGATATCTTTTGTCTGCCTTCTAGTAAAGATATTCTTCTGTTTTCTTCTATAAGCTGTATTATTTTAAGCCTACCATCCATTTCACATTAATTTTTCTATATGATATTAGGTATGGTTAAGATTTTTTCCCCCAGGTTGATTTCTGTTTATTTCAGCATCATTTATTAAAAGTGCCATTGTTGGGGCACCTGGGTGGCTTAGTCGTTAAGCGTCTGCCTTCGGCTCAGGTCATGATCCCAGGGTCCTGGGATCGAGCCCCACACTGGGCTCCCTGTTCCGCGGGAAGCCTGCTTCTCCCTCTCCCACTCCCCCTGCTTGTGTTCCCTCTCTCACTGTGTCTCTCTGTCAAATAAATAAATAAAATCTTTAAAAAATAATAATAATAAAATAAATAAATAAAAGTGCCATTGTTTCCCTACTGAATTACAGTAACATCTGTGTCATAAGTCAGATCACTGCTGTCAAAAGTTCAGAGAAAAACAGAAGCAAAACCAGTGGAGCACTGAAGTAGTAAGTAGCAAAACTTTATTGTGCACACACCAAAAAGACAGCTTACAAACCAGGAGCACTCAAACCAAGCCATGGAGTGAAGCTCAGAGGTCTGTTGTCATAAAGCAGCTTATATGGTGTGGAGGCAGGAACTGGTTATTCTTCACAGTGGTGGACTACTGCATTAGGATTTGGGGGGGCACAATTTGAGATTCACTTATGATTTTCAGAGGCACAAGCAAGAAGCGACCCAGATCAAGTTAGCCTCCCTGATCTTGCAGAATAGACTAAATGAAGCATTGCTTGTAGGACTACACTGGTTTCACCTGCTTAGGGAATTTTCAAGGCTGGTCTCCATGTGTGTTTTATTTTTAACATTGTGTAATGTGAATCTTTTTCTGGACTCTGTTCTGTTTCATGTGTTGTGGTTTTTTTTTTTTTAATCTATCCTGTGCTAATACTCCCCTGCCTTAGTTATGGTAGCTTTGTAATCATAAGTCTTAATACCCTATGGTATGTCTTCCATCTTTGTGTTTCTTCTATATAGTATTATCCAGTCTTAGGTTCTTTGCATTGCCATATAAAGTTCTTTGATCTACTTTTTTAAAAACCCTGCTGGGATTTTGATTGTATTTTCATGCGTCTGACAAAGGACTCATATGCAGACTGTAATAGAGAACTCCTATCAATAAGAAAAAGCCAGTTAAGGTAATTTTTAAATGGGCGACAATTTGAAATTAATCTACCCACCCAGCCATGCAGCCAGCACCTGCACCTGGCTGAGCCCCACCCAAGGTGCTGATCCATGGCAGTGTGCTTTGGACTGGTTTGTCATGAGGCAGCAGGTAACTGGTCCAAGCTGGCCCGGCTTCCTCCGGCCTGGCGGCAGGCCCCAAAGCCCAGCTGGGTTTTCCGGTCCTTCTGCCTACTGCTTTGTACTTTGTATCTATTCCTGCTCTGAAGAGATGCTTTTGTTTTGTTCTTTAAAGAACTGTCTTTTTGTTTTTCTCTGTTTATATTTATCCATTTCTTCTTGTGCCTGAACACGAGGAGTGCATTAACATGCAAGTTTATGTGCCATTTTAACTGGAAGCTCAGTTTGTTGCTTGAGTTTTTGTTCCCTAAGGTATGGCTTACTCCTGAAGGGATCCATTATCTGTCCTTTAATGCTCTCTGTTCCTTGGTTTTCTTTTTCTCATTTGTTTCTTTGACTACCGAGTTTTGGCATGCTTTAACTGAGGCAAGTGTTTCTGGCTTCTTCGTTTTGCCTACATACTCTTTTCTTGTATCAGACTTGTCCGCTCCTAACTTCTCTGGACCCTCTTTGTAACTTCTTTCAAAATTTCAGACTCAAGGCCGTCCTCATCTGATGAAGAATAGAATGCAGATGATATTTCACCAGGGTGGGTTGGTTTAGCCTCAACTTTCTGTTTTCTTCTATAATTATGTTTTTAAGTCCTGGCTGCCTTCCACTTTTCTTCTGACGAAGTGGCAAGGGGGCGAGGGGCTTATAAATTCAGCTGTGCTCCGCTCCTCACTGTCAGCCGTTGCGTGGGGCATGGTTAGATTTTTTTTCACCTGGACCACCCGTACCTCCCACCCCTCAAGCCAGGCTGTGTCCAGAGCGTGTCCCTGGTGTCCCCTGCGGCTGCTCTCTCTGCTGGGTGGGAGGGCACTACGAGGTCATTGGTCCTACCTCCTTTACCTACTTGGATGCTTTCAAGTTTGTGGCATGATGCTAGATCCCTTTTCTAGTAGTAATATTCCTGGAGAATTCATTCTTTCCCTTATTTTGGTGTGTTATTTCCTATTTTGCTTCTTTCATTTTGCTTCCTGAGGTTTGGGAGAGGATGATTCTATGAGCCAGAGTTTTCCACTATGAGTCAAAGTATATATTTTTAATGTCCATTTTGGTAAATTGTAGGCTATTTTCTATTCTTATAAGAACTTTTGTTGGGAACTGTTTGATGAGCAAATTAAATCATCTTACATTGTGAAAACCATTAGTGAGATTCTGTGTCACCTTCACAGTCTCATCTCCGGGAACTGGAGCAAGAAGCCCATTGTGTTGCAGGAGAGCACTTTCTTATAACAAGTAGTAATCAGCTCCGAGAGGTAAGACTGAATTTTGTTTTTGTTTTTTTATAAAATATACTTACTTAGAGGTTAAAGAGAGATTTATTCTGAATTTATAAATATTATTTTATGTTGATGATCTAGAAAGAATGTAAGTTATCCATGTTTTCTCACATTGAGATTCATTCTTCAAAGCCTGTAAATCCAAGAAAAGTATGAATTCAGAATTTGAGTGTTTGTGGCATCTAATTGGGTAGGCCTTCTGTGGCTGTGGTAGTGATGTTCAGTTTCTCTCAAATCTGAGACCCACTCATCACGTGTCACTGCTTTTGTTGAAGATCCTCTTTGGCAAGCTAAAGCTACACCTGCTGAGTCCCAGGGAGACTCTTCCCAGAACAGGGCTGCAGAGACTTCCATCCACGTCAGAAGCCGTGGTAAGTTCAAAATTTGTCCCCACTCTTTTTGAGACAGTAGCATGCCTACATGGAGTCACCCACAGACCCACCCGTGCTCCCTGCAGTGGGCTGTGCGGCAGGTGCTCCCATGAGGTGCTCCCCAAAAGGCTGCCCTCCTAGTATGAACCATGAGAAAGAGGCATACAGTACGGTTTTCCAGAAGCAAGCCACTGACTTCATTTTCTTCAAAGGAAAATTAGGTGGAATTTTGTTCTGAAAACAAATTGCTGTCAATCCAATCACAGCCTCTTAGAAACTAGAGGCTGCCAGAAACTAGAAATGGGGAAGGTTGTCAGTCTTCTCCTTTCCTAGATTTATTTTTTATTTTTTATTTTTTTTAAAGATTTTTTATTTATTTATTTGACAGAGAGATAGAGAGAGAGAACAAGTAGGCAGAGAGGCAGGCAGAGGGAGAGGGAGAAGCAGGCTCCCCACCGAGCAGGGAGCCCGATGCGGGCCTCGATCCCAGGACCCTGGGATCATGACCTGAGCCGAAGGCAGACGCTTAATGACTGAGCCACTCAGGCGCCCCGATTTATTTTATTCTTAATATAGATGTGGAAGGTTTTTTTAAAAGATTTTTTATTTATTTGTTTGTCAGAGAGAGAGAGCACAAGCAGGGGGAGCGGCAGAGGCAGAAGCAGATCCCCACTGAGCAGGGAGCCCAATACAGGACTCGATTCCAGGACCCTGGGATCATGACCCGAGCCGAAGGCAGATGCTTAAGCGACTGAACCACCCAAGTGTCCCCCTAGATTTATTTTAGAAAATTTGAGCTACCTTTCCCCTGAGAGGAGCCTGTTTTATAAACAGGGAGGAGTGAGAGTCTACTCTATCAGAATGGCAGAGTATAGGGGCACCTGGGTGGCTTAGTGTGCTGAGTGTTCTCGACTTTTGATTTTGGCTCAGGTCATGGTTTCAGGGTAGTAGGATCGAGCCCTGAGTTGAGCTCCGCACCTGGCGGGAACTCTGCTTGGGATTCTTTGCCTCTCCTTCTTCTGCTCACTCTCTAAAATAAATGAATAAATCTTTAAAAGATATATGTTAAAAAAAAAAAAAAAGAATGGCAGAGTATAAATAGATGTCCAGAATCCAGTAAATAATATTCATGAAAGCATGCAGAGTGGGGATCAGTAAGTAAGTGGACTCGTTTTTGTTTTTAAGATTTTATTTATTCATTTGAGAGAGAAAGAGAATGAGCAGGGGGGCGGAGAGCGGCAGAGGGAGAAGCAGGCTCCCTACTGAGCAGGGAGCCTGACACGGGGCAGATGCTTCACTGACTGCGCCACCCAGGCATCCCTGCAGTGGCCTTGTGTTGCGGTGAGAGCCAGCTGTGGGGGCTCCAGCCTGTGCTCTCTGTGCCGTGTCCAGCATTCGACTTAGCAGCAGCCTCCCTCCCTACACACATGGCCGCTCCAGCACTGCACGCTCTGCCCATCTCGGCCCTGCCAGAGCCCCTTGCTTTCTGACAGTCCCCACGTGCGGCCCTCAGTGGGCTCAGGTGGCAGTTCTCGAGTGGATCACAGACATCTGTAGAGTGATATGTCCTGAAGGGGGTTGAATCTGCCCCTTCCCCACCTCAGTGGACACCCATCCTCCTCCTGGGTCCTTGGGAGCCAGCAGTGGGTAGAGCAAGGGCAGTGGAGTCAGCCACATCCACCTGCATAGCTTGGGCATGTCTTTGACTCCTCTGTGCCTCAGTTTCCTGACCTGTAAAAGAAGGATAATAACAGTCCTTTCCCGACAGCAATCCTGTGAGTGTTCAACAAGTGTGTGGATGTGTGCCTGTGTGTAAAACAGTATTTAGGACGATGCCTGACATATGAGCTCTCAAAAACCAGCAAGTACTGGCTATAATTATTAGCTACTGCATCCAGAAACCTACGAGTCATCTTGGATTTTCTTCCAGCCTCACCCCACAGCCAGCTTTACAGTCTCTACCTGCAAACAGGTTCTTGAGTTTGTCTGCTCCCTCGGTCCTCGTGGTCACCGCCTCAGTCACCTCCCACTCACAGCCCTGCAAAGCCCCCTTAGCAGCTTCCCTGATGGTTACCCATCACATCCAGGCAGAGCCATGTTTTACATTAGAAAAATCATGTTATTCCCCTGATGTACATTCCAGGGGCTTCCCGTGACCCTTAGATTAAGGCCCCAGCCCTCCAGTGTGTCTGCAGGCCCCGGGTCTGGCCCTGCCCCTTCTCTGGCCCCCCCTGCTCCCAGCGCCCCATGAGCACACTGCTCCTCACAGGTTCTGCACGGGCTCTTTCCTGGCCTGGAGACTCTCCTGGAGTTTGCACGATGGCTTCTGATTGTTGGCTTAAGTGCTGCTTTCAGAGAGGCCTCCCCTGGCCACACAGACAACAGTAAGGCCCCCAGGCACAACCTGTTTCTTCACCCAGATCTGTTTCCTGCACCTAGAGTTACCTTAGTTCCTGGTTGGCTTGTCACTCTAGGACGTAGGCTGCGCAAATCAAAGCCCATGTTTGACCTGTGCACTGCATCTCCAGAGCCGAGCAACCTGAACCAGCACAAGTGTCTGTTCACGGAGATCCGGGACAGCACGGAGCAGGCCCCATCCTGCTGGGGAGACTCTGGCCTGGATTCCACACCCACACCGCAGAGGGGCACTGCGCCTTGGAGGTGGAGTGCAGCGGTAGCTGGAAGAGCTGCACACTTGCCCCCGTGGGGCCTGGCGCTGAGGGTCTCGGTCTGATGTATTCTCCGTCCTGGCACCGGCTGACAGTGTTGCCCTTCCTTCGCTGCTGCTTAGCTCTTCCAGACAGCCAGCAACTAAGAAAGGAAACGAAACGCTCTTGTGGTGTTGATGTGCTTTCTTGTAGACAGAATTAACGACCTTAATTATTTTTCACAAAGACATGATTGAGGTAAATCATATTAACCTCTCTTACTTAACCGACCAAGTCATACTATTTTGTGCATTTGAAAAAAGATGAACTTTTACTAGGGAGCTCATGTACACGGTTCTAAATTCAGAATTAAGACTCCTGTCTTCTTTCCTTCCCTTCCTGTTCCCTTCCCCACGTGGAAGGATGTGGAGTTCAGGTAAAATGTGTAGCTTCGAACAGTTCAAGTAAGGGCACAACTGTGATCTTAGATACAGTTTTGTTAGGCTTTTATTTTTATTAGATTTTATGTTTTATTTCACAGCACTATTGAACAGAAGGTACAGAGAAGTCTCATATACTGCCATCCTCCCACCCCCACCACACCCGCTCCCCCACCCTCTCCCCCACTGTCCACATCCCCACCAGTGGGACCATTTGTTACACTCAGGGAACCTCCGCTGACACATCAGCATCATCATCCAAAGTCCATAGTTCATCTCCGGGGTCACCCTTTGTATTGCACATTCTGTAGGTTTGGACAAATGTGTCATGACAGGTGTCCACCATTATGGTACCACACAGAGTGGCTTCACTGCCCTAAACACCCTCATGCTCCACATGTTCCCCCCTTTTTCCCTCCCCCCGCCCTGATATTTTCACTGTCCCTGTAGTTTTGCCTTTTTCCGGAATGTCCTGTAGATGGAACCATACAGTATGTAGCCTTTTCAGACTGGCATCTTTCCCTTAGTCATGTACATTTAAAGTTCCTCTATGTCTTTCCTAGTGGATAACTCATTTCTTTTTAATGATGAATAATGGTCCATTGTCTGGATGGACCACAGTTATCACCCATTCACCTACTGAAGGACATCTTGGTTGCTTCCAAGTTTTGTCAATGAGGAAGAATGCTGCTATAAACATCTGTGTACAGGTTTTTGTGTGGACGTAAGTTTTCAGCTCCTCTGGGTAAATACCAAGGAGCATGATTGCTGGATCGTATGGTGAGAGTATATTGAATTTTGCAAGAAACTGACAAACTATTTTCCAAAGTGGCTGCACCATTCTGCCTTCCCATGAGCCGTGGATGAGAGTTCCTGCTGCTCCACATCCTCGCTAGCATGTGCTGTTATCAGGCCTTTGGATTCTGCCCATCCTAACAGATGTTAGCTATGTCCTGAAAAGACCACTCTTACAGCTGGTTGAAGGAGGGAGGAGTCTCGTTAATAGGCTGTCACTGTAGTGTGGGGGCAGAAGTCTCCGTGGTCCAGCTGACAGCTGTGAAGATGGAGCAGTGGAAGAATTTCCAGAGCATTTTTAGAGCAGAAAGGAACTCTGTGACTGTGAGTTCATGTGAGCATCAACAAAAGACTGTGGGGGTAGCTCTTGGTTTTCTTATTTATGCAACTGAGCAGAGAGAACAGGCCACTACTCAGGGAAAACTGGGGGAGGAACAATTTCCTGGGGTGGGGGTGGGGTCAAGCATTCACCTCGGACTTACTAAGACAGAGATGTTCAGAAGACACAGGCACAGAGATGTCACAGGAGCGGTCAGGTCAGTGAAAAGTCTTGTGCTGGAAGTGGTCAGCCAGTTTTTAGTAAAGTTGCCGTGGGATGGTGGTCCCCTACCCTGGCCCAAGCTTTGGAAAAACACTAATGCCCAGGCTGACGACTGATCCACAGAATCGTGTCTGTGGGTTGGACAGCCAGACCCAGGCATGTTTTTCATAAGCCCGCCAACACTGATAACCGCAGAACCTAACGCTGAGAAACTGACCCTTAGAGGTCAGGGAAAGGGGAGGCGCCGACAAGAGGCTGCGGATTGGCCATGAAAAGAAAGGAGCCGAGAAGAATGTGCTGTCAGGAGCCAACACGGACTGTGTGATAAAGCTCTCAGGGCGGCAGGCGGCTGCGGAACTGCCTCTGATCATGAACCAATGCTGGTAGGGCTTTGTCCAAAGTTCTATGAGATCAAATACTTAAATCTTTTCAAGGGTTCTCGGACGGCTGAAGTAGAGATATACAGAGAGACTGTGGTTAGATGAGTAAGGTATCGAGATAAGGAGAGCTAGTCGATCTTAAGCAGGTTTCTTGGCTAAGTGTTTTCATATATTGTCATCCCCCTGGGGATAGCTTTTCTAAGTAAATGGCAATTCTGGATTGTACTAAGGTAGGGTGCCTCCCCCTGGGCAGCACCTACTCCCATGACACCAGTGTCGGCTCTCCGGGTTACGGTTCTGTGGCCAGCCAAGACTCTTGGGTCCTCAGTCTTTATTCAAACAGACGGGGACGCAACTTCATGCCTTACACTGTTACATGAGAGTTAGCCCAACCTGATTTATAGATTCAAAACAATCCTCGCAGCAGTTTTTTGGAGAAGCTGGAAAGCTGATTCCCAAATTGACATGGAAATGCCAAAAACTAAGAGCCAGTGTGATCTTGGGAAGCACTACTGGAGGACTTAGCCTGTTGGACGTCAAGACTAATCCTAAAAAAATAGGGATTGCCGGGAACTAAGTAGCACAGTCTAGTGTCGATTGGAGCATGAACAAACAGGCCAGTGGACCCAGGATGGGGAGTCCACACATGCGTACGAAAGGCACGATCTCCGAGAGGGTGGCTCTGCCAAGCAGTGAATAAGGAGGGCTCGTTCCATAAATGACCCCTATTTCACACCATACACAAAAATAAACTCCAAGCAAATTGTACATCTAAATACAAAAAGCAAAACAACGAAGATTGCAGAAGATAACCATAAGGGAATATCCTCAAGACCCTGAGATGGGTGAATGTTCCTAAATAGAACACAAGATGCATTACCCATACAGGAAAAGATTGATAAATTGGGCAACAGTAGAATTAAGAATCTCTGTTTATGAAGAGATGCCATTAAACAAGTAAATAAGCAAGTCACAGAAGGCAGAGAGATTTCCAGTAAATATAACCAGCTGAAGAAAACACTGTCCAGAATAACAACTTCCTACAAATCAACAGGGGGAAAAAAAGACATGCAAACCAATTTTTTAAATGAGCAAAAGACATGAACAGGGGTTTAATGAGAGAAGATACCTAATTAGTCAATGAGTATGTGAATACTGTCCAAGTATATTAGTCACTGGGGAAATACATATAAAACTACCATGCAGTATCACTTCACATTTACCAGAATGGCTAACATTAAGGCCTGGGACATGTGTTGGCAAAGATGTGGAGCAACTGGAACATCCACATGGTGCTGGTGGGGAACAGATGTGTGCCTTCACTTGGGAGAACTGGCTGGTGTTGCCTCTGCTTCAGTTGGCCCTGCGATTCCATTCCTCTCTGTGTTTCTGCTCAATAGAACTGCAGACATATGTTAACCAAAATCGGGCTCCGAATGTTCACAGCAACACTACTCATCATGGCCCGCAAACAACCCACTAGTATCCATCAAGGAGAAAATATAGTTGTCCTACATTCAAACGAACAGTTGAAAACAGGAGTACAAGTAAATGAAATGCCGCTTCATACAACACAGTTGAGCCTTAAAACCACCCTGTTGAACAAAACCACACACACAGAGTGTCTGTCCTGTTGCATGGATACGAAGTTCGAAAGCTGGGAAAAGTGGCCTTGATGGTGGAGGCAGAGTGGTGGCTACCTGCAGGGGAGGGGAAGGGGCAGGGACCTGCAGGGGATCTGGAATGTTCCATGTGCGTGGTCTTACCCAAGCATGTTCACTTTGTGGTAATCGAACAAATCATGTTCTTAGGATCTTGTGTTGTCCTATATGTAATATTTTGACCTTTTAAAATTAGTTTTAAAATCCATAATCCTATTCTGATGTTACCTCCCTGACATTATGCCTGGATAACTGTAGTTGAAACATTGGGTGTTCCTAAACTCTTGAGTTACACATTTGTAGGCATTTTCTTAGTTTATTCTCCTGTGTGGTATTTTACATACCCTGGATTTAGATTTCATGAATTTAAATCTCAGGAGCAATCTTATTTCCAAGCTTGTGTGAAATGCCTTTAGCTCTCATATGTACAGCAATGATTTTGTAAGGGATTAAGATTAAAGACACTTGATAAACTGAATTTATTATGAATCTTCACTTTGGAAAATATGGTCAATACAGACCATTTATTATTAGGACTTTCTCCAGCTGAAAATAAGTGTTCAAAATGTTAAAATTAAATGAAGGAATTATACTGGTGACATTTATTCTCATTTTTCAGTTAAGTGCTGTGCAGGACCTTCATCCATTACCCAAGATAATTTTGGAATATAGACGGGTAGGTTCCCTTTGTGTGTGAATGAGTTGGTGAGGGAGGGGAGCCATCTGGCCCCACCTCTGATAAGAGCCATCAATCCATAATCACAGCAGTAGCCCTGGCAGCGTTCTGAGGGGAACAGAGCTTGTTCAAGCCGGCCTGGTTCCAGCGCTGCTCTCGTGCACCCCGCTCGGCACCGAGCCAGAGGGTCCCACGGCGACGAGGACGGATGAAGGTGGGAAGGGGATGTGTGTGTTGTCATCGGGTGGCTTCTCTGTGGACTAGACTCCAGCAGCACAGAGTTCAGAAGCCTCTCTCGAGGGCCTCCTCCCACTCCCCAGCCCTGGGCCTGGCGAAGTTCCCTGCAGCCCTCTGAGCATGTTGGCTTGCTCGTTCGCTGACATGCTGCCTTCTTCCTCAGCAGCCGATGCTTCCTCTGTCCACGCACCTCCGCGTGTTCTCTGTTGTCCGTGAACCGCGTCCATAGCTTGGCTGCTGCTTGTACTATCAGTCTGTCACTCCCTGAACCTGTGGCCTGCTGCTCTCCTGAGGTGTGGCAGCCGACAGGGCTTGGTCATGGCGCCAAATGGCCTTCTCCTTGAAGGGACAAAACGATTGGAAGAGAACTGAAGGCACCCTAGGGGATGCGGAAGGATGGGTACCCAGGGCTCCCCATTTATCTCTGCAACGTTTCTGAGAAAAGAATCATTCCAGAATTATTCTGGAAAGAGGGTAGGGTGCCATCTTTCCCTGTGGGTCATTGTTATTTAATTGTGGGTACCACACTAGCCTGTTGCAGGGCCTCCTGGAGCTGACACGTGAGCGCCACATGCCCAGCACTCTGTGAAACACTGCTTTGATGCTTGTTCTTGCTGGATGCTGAAACAAGAAAATGATTACTCTTGTCTGTGCAACCTAGGTTCACAAGACCAAATCAGCCTTTGTGGATGGATGACTAGCTTGCATGAGAAAGGTGACTGAGCTAAACGAGATCCTGTGCCCAGGAATGTGGTTTCCGCGTGGCATCAGATACATGTACAATTCCCTGAAATTTTAGTTAACGGTGAAATCACCAAATATTCTTGAGCTGTGAGCCATGATTTTTTTTTTTTAAAGATTTTATTTATTTATTTGAGAGAGAGAGAATGAGAGGGGGGAGGGTCAGAGGGAGAAGCAGACCCCCCCGCTGAGCAGGGAGCCTGATGCGGAACTCGATCCCAGGACCCTGGGATCATGACCTGAGCCGAAGGCAGTTGCTTAACCAACTGAGCCACCCAGGCGCCCGAGCCATGATTTTGTTATTACTTGGGTCTCTTTATAGCCTGAGCGGTCATGATGCCTTTGGACCTGGAGCTGCATGTATGCCGAAGCCCTGGGCTTCCCCAGGCACTGTGACACCTGTCACTGAGCCTCTTCCCGTGCCCATTGCAGGGAAGGAGGAGGAGCCTGCAGGCAGGGGTGTTCCATCTGGGCCCCTGTCTTGGCTGCACAGCCCCGCCTGCAGTCCATGCTGAGCCCCTGTGGCACATGGTCCTCCTCTCCCCGTGCTCAGGGGCTTGAAGGGACCTGAAGGCCCACATGTCCTGTTGCAGTTTTTGCATGGGTTAGGGGAACCTCCTTGTTGGTCAGCAGTTGGCTGACACCCAGAGACCTTTCAGGGTTGGGGGCTTCGGGCCAGCAGCTTGTGGACGTCTGCAGGAGAGCAGTGAGTGTGTGCTGTGTGCAGGGAGACTAAGGGTCACTGTGCTCTTGACTTCACGTGCCATTGCCAGCGCTGAAACTGATTCTTCTTAACGGATAAAGGGCTCCATTTCCTCTACGTGGAATCAGACTGGAACTGTGACTGGAAGACTTTCAGTCAGGCATCCGGTAAGTTAGCGCCCCTTGGTAGACGCCAGTTTCTGTGCCTCAGAGTTGAGTTTTTGCCTATATGTGTGTTTGCCTGTGCACTTTGTTTCTAAGAGAGGGCCCCATGTAGATAGATGGGTTTTACTCTGTTTATCCACTCAGCTAATACCCACTTAGCACCTGCTGTGTTTTGGGAACATAGTGGGGGAATAAGACACATGGTCCCTGCTGTCATGATGTGTTGAGTTAGTGAGGGGTCCTTTCCATCCAGAGAGTCATGCGTGCTGGGGCTGAGGGCAAAAGGGACACCCCCTTCCCACTTCCCCTTCCTCGTCTTCAGATTTGTACTGGACAGGAAGCTTCTGAGGTCCAGAGATGTGTTGAAATGTCTGATGCTCTGATGACCTCCTCCATTTCTTTGTTGTTGTTCCAGACTGTCTCTGATGAAAAAAGCTATAAATACCCTTGAATTTATGATGCAGCTTTAATAACACTCAAAGCAATTAGCTTTTTAAATGGCTTTATATTTTTTAATTAAAGATGATTCATTACTAATTTTTCATCGCAGAACAGTCCCTTAAGTACAGAAATGTAAAAACAAACAAACAAAAACTAATAAGTCACCTATTATTCCACCATGCAGAATTAACTGTGGTTAACATTTTGGTGTCTATCCTTATTGACTTTTTGCCAAGTACATATATTTATAAAATACTGTTTTTCTACCAAAATAAAACCTCACTTTTATACTTCTCAATTTTGTTTATGATGTTTTGATATCATACATTAATATTGACCTGAATCTATATTTAGATTTGAACATTTGAATTATTTAAACATATGAATTGAATACATTAATTATTTAAATATGCACTGTAAAAATATATACATATGAGTATATATTTGTGATAAATTCAAATAGTGTGGACATGGGTGGAAAAAAACTTCAGTGCCCTTTCCTTTCCCTTCACGACACGTCTGTCTACCCTGTGGGTCCCCTGTCACTGGTCTGGACTGCATCCTGCCAGCCTTCATCTGGCCTTTACGTGTGTGGGTGCCCAGTGCTCACAGCTGGTGGTCATGTGGGGCTGGGTGGGCTCACACCTGCAGGAGCCGCAGCCCTGCTCAGGGCCCTACGCTCTCTGGACGTCGCACCCACCTTAGGAAGGCCTTTCTCTGGACACCCCACTTTAGAGAGCTCTTCTGTGGTCTTTACCACAAGCAGCACTAAGACTAGTGCCTCCTCTGAAGGCAAGTGCCTGTTGCACCTTTTCTCTTAGCTGCTGCTTCTCATCAAAGAGTAATTTATGAGTTCTACTGGGAAAACGCACTGGTTTTGTTTGTTTGTTTGTTTTTTCAAAGAGCAAGAGAGGGAACACAAGCAGGGGGAGTGGGAGGGGGAGAAGCAGGCTTCCTGCCGAGCAGGGAGCCCGATGTGGGGCTCGATTCCAGGACCCTGGGATCATGACCTGAGCTGAAGGCAGACGCTTAACAACTGAGCCACCCAGGCGCCTCTGAGAAAACGCACTTTTTACGAGGTCCTTGCTTTTGCCTGTACAGCGTTGTAAGATCGTATTTTCTATTACATTTCCAGGTTAATCTCTTGCTGTGTTTTATTCTCTTCCAGTAATCTCCAGGGTCTCTGGTTTGTGGGTAGCACTCCTCCCAAGTTTTTAGTGACGCTCTTGTTTTTTTTATTTTCTGTTATTTCAGTTGAATTTTTGGAAAGAGAAGGTATAACATAATGTGTGCATTTGGCCACTACTTTCCACTGGAAGTCCACATCATCATTTTAACAGCTACTTTATACCCCACTTGATGGCTGTCCCTGGTGACGGTCGTTTAGATTGTTTTCAGTTGTACTTATTTTATACAGAGATGCCATAAACATACCTGTATGTATATTTTTGGTACATTTTTCTGATGATTTCCATAGCATTCCCAGAGATGGAATTCCTGAGGCAAAGTATACATGTATTTTTAGGGCTTTACGTTATAGGTTGTGTTTCTTACCTTCCTTGTTAGGTGGGACCCCTTTCTTTTCAACTGTGTCCATCCTGAGTGGAAGCAGAAGCCCCCATCTGATCATTTTCATCCACCTAAAACCCTCATTCTTTGAGTTCTCTTAGCATCGAGTGGTTCATTGATCAGTATTTGCTTTATCAAAACCCCGGTCTAGTATCCTCCTAGACATTCCCTGTACTTGTCCTGATGGCCACTACATGGTGTTTTAACTGCCTGTTGACTTCTGTTTACCCTGTTAGATTGTATGTTCCAAGAGAACAGGGACTTTTTGCCTCTTTTGTCGACTTACTCCCCACCGTGGCCTGGCTCTGCGCCTGGTAGGCACCAAGTACTTACTGAGTGAAAACCTGGGTGTGTGATCCACCCTTGAGTTGCCTTCCCATGTCTCAAAGTCACGTGGTTTGGGATCATCATCAGGATTGCCGCGTGTTAACAGTGTAGGCCCAGCCTCTTCCCCAAGCTGTCATGTTCTCCATCCTGGCTGGCAGTTGGTCATGAGCCTCAATTCTTCTCTTCCCTTGACTCAGATTCTTTAGGGTTTGTGCATGTCAATCTTTGTTTTGTGTGTCTCTCTTGGACCTATCATATTTTTATGAAGGCCTGTTCCTGGGCAGGTGCGGAGGACCTCTCTGTTCTTACTGCACTTGCCAGGAACCACATTCTCACCATTTCTTCATCTCCTAATATCTCCTTGTCGGTTGTGGCTTCAGACGCCCCTCCTAATGTTTCTGCATCGATAGGCCAGTTTTGTCACTGTCCTCGTGTCACTGTCATGCCACTTGCACTGAGTGGTTCCGGCTCAGAATTCACCCATGTTTTGTAATTCAAAATATCTGACCTCACACATTGTATTGTTATGAATTCTTTAATATCCCAAGTGTTCAGTCGTCTTCTAGGTTAGCTTTGTTGTCACAAATGGCAAGATCTCCTTCTTTTTATGGCTGAGTAACATTCCATTGTATATACATACCATATTTTCTAAATCCATTCATCCATCAGTGGACACTTGGGTTGCTTCCATATCTTAGTTATTATAAATAATGCTGCTATAAACATAGGGGTACATGTGTCTTTTCAAATTCATGTTTTTGTTTGCTTC
This sequence comes from Mirounga leonina, assembly GCF_011800145.1. NCBI lineage: Eukaryota > Metazoa > Chordata > Mammalia > Carnivora > Phocidae > Mirounga > Mirounga leonina. The sequence continues at coordinate 80,291,596 of NW_023270323.1, forward strand.
AGGCAATTACCCAGTAGTAGAATTATTGGATTATATGATAGTTCTATTTTTAATTTTTTGAGGGGTCTCCACCCTGTTTCCATAGTGGCTGCACCAATTTACATTCCCACCAACAGTGCACGAGGGTTCCCTTTTCTCCAATCCTTGCCAAAACTTGTTATTTCTTGTCTTTTTGATAATAGCCATCCTAACAGGTATGAGATAATATCTCTTCATGGTTTTGATTTGCATTTCCCTGATGATGAGTGATGTTGAGCATCATTTCATGTGCCTGTTGGCCATCTATATGTCTTCTTTGGAAAAATGTCTATTCAGGTCCTCTGCTCATTTTTTAATCAGATTGGTTTTTTTGCTATTGAGTTGTTTGAATTCCTTATATATTTTGGATATTAACCCCTTGTAGGATATATGATTTACAATTTTTTTCCCATTCAGTAAGTTGCCTTTTTTTTTCCCTTTGCAGAAGCTTTTTTAGTTTAATCTAGTCCCACTTGTTTATTTTTGCTTTTGGAGTGGGATCAATGCTAAGACTAATGTCAAGAAGCTTACCACCTATGTTTTCTTTGAGGAGTTTTATGGTTTCGGGTCTTACATTCAAGTCTTTAATCTATTTTGTGTTAATTTTTTTACATGGTGTAAGATAGTAGTCTAGATTCATTCTTTTGCATGTATCTGGCCAGGTTCCTCAACACCATTTATCAAAGAGACTGTCTTCTCCCCATTGGATATTCTTGACTCCTTTGTTGTAAATCAGTTGACCATATAATTATGGGTTTATTTCTGGGCTCTCTATTTAGTTCTGTTGGTCTGTGTGTCTATTTTAATGCCACTATGTATTAATATTTTTAAAGGATTTTTGTGTATATATTCATGAGAAATATAGATCTGTTTTTATCTGGTTTGCATACCAGGATAACACTAGTTTCATGAAACAGGCAATTGTTCCTTCCTCTTGCATTTTCTGGAAGATATTGTGTGGAATTTGTGTTAATTCTTTAAATAGGGATGCCTGGGTGGCTCAGTCCGTAGAGCACGTGTCTCTCGATCTCAGGGTTGTAACTTCGAGCCCCACGTTGGGTGTAGAGACTACTTAAAAATAAAATTTAAAAAAAAATTCTTCTTTAAGTATTTGGTAGAATTTGCTAATAAAATTGTCTGGACCTGGAAGTTTCTTTCTGGAGAGTTTTGAAATTATGTGTTCAATTTTACCAGTATTTATAGGGTTATTCATAGTATCTTGTTTCATATTGGGTAAATTTTGGTTGGTTATATATATTTTTTTAATTTGTGAAATTGATGTGCATATAGTTGTTTGTAGCATTCCCTTAACCTTTTGATGTCTGCAGGATCTGTAGTGATGTCCCCTATTTCATTCCTGATATTGGTAATTTGTGTCTTCTCTCTTTTTTCTTTATCAGTCTAGATAGAGTTTTATCAATGTTATTGATCTTTTCAACAAACCAGCTATTTGTTTCAGTGGGTTTTCTGTTTTCAATTTTACTGATTTCTGTTGTTTAGTCTTTCCTTTCTTCTGCTTGATTTGGGTTTATTTTGCTTTACTTTTGCTAAGTTCTCCAGGTGCAATTTTAGATTGTTGCTTTAAGACTTTTCCTTTTTTCTCATGTGTACATTTTTTTGTGCTATAAAATTTCCCTCTCCCCCACTGTTCTAACTATATCCCACAAATTTTTATATGTTGTATTTTGTCAAAGAAAAATTGCAACAGACGGAGTTAAACAAGCAAGGAAGAGCTTATTCAAGATTATTGCAATAGGGGAGAGAGATTGAACTCAACTCCAAATACAGCAAGGGTACCTGGGGATTTACGGCCAGTAGGGAGGTGGACAGAGTCACTGGGTAGAAAATTACTAAGAGGAACTTGGCCAGGTATGAAGGGTGGGAGGATTCATGCTAAATTGCTTGCTAAACTCAGCCACAGTGTTTTTCTGTGGTATTTGACTAGAGTAGTAGGTTTTCTGTCTTGCTGGGCTGTCCCCTTTCTGTCCTTTGGCTAGAGAGAGCAGGCTCCTCCCCTCCCGTGCGACCTTGAGAAGGAGAAGCATGAGTGGAGGGTCAGCACTGACCAAGTGCTTTTCCCCAAGTGTCTACAACCTGGGTGATTAAGTTACTGCTTGTCCAAGTATTCATTTAAATATGTCCAGTGGCAAACAACAGAAAATCAAACCCCAAATGATCTAAACTATCAAGGTATTTCTCAGCTTACCTAACTTAGAAGTCCAAGGAAGGGCTAGCTTCAGGCAAGATTTGAGCTGGCAGCCAAAGTTATACAGTAGGTCCAGCTTCTGTCCCCCATTTCCCAACTTCTCTTCTTCAGCATCCCAGCAAGTCTTGGCAAAAACTGCTTAGTTTCTCCCCAGTGGGATGAACATATCTCTCCGTGTAGCTTCCATGAAAGGAGGAGGAAGCATCTTTTGCAGATGCCCTCAGCAAGCATCTCCTTGCATCTCTCTGAAATAGCCCAAGCCACCCTTAAACTGGTTACTGTGGCCACAAGATGGCCTCTGCTGGCTGGCCTAAAGGTTGGGGCCCTTAATGACAATCTGAGTGTCATTCTCTAAAGAAGAAGGAAAAGATTACTTGTGGCCCCAGTAGCAAGTATCTCCACACATGACAAGCTAAATCTTCCTCAGTTCCCCCGGTCGCTCAGGTGGGAGCCCTGCTTTTCTAGCCCATTGCCAGGTCCTGTGGAGTGTGCCTCCTGGGCATTGCTCTTCACTGCCCTTCTCATCCCACTCATCTCGGCTGTCTTTTTGGGCCCTCCCACTCTCCTGCCCAGCAGCCAGAGAGCCTCACAGGCCAGCCACATTCTCTACTCCTTACCTTGTGTCCAGGGCTCCTGGTGTTCTAACCCCTGCCTCCCTCTCCAACCCATTTCCTCCTACTGCCCATTCATTCATTCTTTCATTCAACAGATGTTTATTGAGCACTTCTTACATGCTAGGCTGTTCAAGGTGCTTGTGCTGAACGCATCATAATCTCTACCCTTGTGGAGTCTGGGGGCTGGAGGGCATGAGCAGACAGCAACATACTAAATAAATCCTGATATGAAAGATGACAAGATGTCGTGGAAAATATAGAGTTGCAGAGGCAAGGATCAAAAGCACAGGGGAAGACGATGCTCATGAGGAGAGACAGAGAGGCACTGACAGAGGAGGTGATGACCAAACAAAAGCTCTAAGGTGAAGGAATGGGCCACCTGGAGCCATGTGGATGTAGGGGAGGTACATCTCAGGGCACGCCAAGGCCATCTGAGCCCCTCACCCAGCCCCCAGCTCCACACAAGGCAGGGCCCATGCTGGTCTTGGGGCTGCAGACCAGGTCAAGTGCAGGAGTGTTAGCCCAGCGTGAACTACTATCTTGGGTATGTCTGTGTGGCCCTTACCCTGTTCTCTGTACCAATTGTCCTTTCTATGGTTTTGCTGCCATGGTTTTTACTTGTTTTGTTTTCCCTCACATTCTTAAGGAAAATGATTTCAGGAAACATCTGGCACTATTTGACAGTGCCCCAGAGGCAGCTGAGCACTGGTTTGGGGCAGACCTGAGTTCAAATTCCAGCTCAGTTGTTAACAGTATGACTCTAGCTGGACACTTCAATTTTCCCAACCATGAAATAATAAAAATAATGCCTTCTTTGCCAGGTTATTGTGAAGATTATTTACTTTTCATTTCATTCATTCAACTAATATTTGTTGATTGCCCCTGTGTGCTAGGAAGGGTCATAGGTGCTGAGGACCCAGGCATGACACCACAGGCATGGCCTTGCCCTCAGGAGGCTGCGTCCTGCTGGAGTACAGTTTGTTCCTTTGTTCCTGACAGCCCATCAGAGGCACCTCAGGTGGTGCTTGGAAGCTGCTGCTGTGGTCACACAGATCAGGACAAAGGGAAGCCAGCTGTGCCCCACCACGTGATTATCACTGCCATTCAGCCTCATTCCAGAGGCTCCAAGGACGTACGATAGAGACAGGTCTGCCATCATTGTTGCTGTATTTCTGCCGCCTCCTTGGTATTGCATCTGCAGTTTGGACACTTTGGCCACACTGCAGAGGACTGATGGTGGCTGTCTCCAGGCCCACAAAGCACCTGAGTAGGAGGGCCATGGGAGAACAGACCTCCTGGGTGTAACTGCCTTCCCCCATAGTTAAAACTATTCCTTGGTTGTCATTTTCACTTACAACTACTGACATTTTAACAAATGCCAAATTGTAGACTTAAAATGTCACCTCTGCACCTTGCCTTTTGGTGAATGTGAAATAAAGGGTGTTAACATTGAATTTTTCTAGATCAGTTCTCTTATTTTTTTTTTTTAAGTACACTGAAGTTCACCAGGAAAACAAATGCTAAGAGTGTGCCCAGTTTTTATTACTCGGTGCTTTTTCTCTCCAGTCATAATGGGGCCCAAAGCAGTCTATGGAAGCTGAGAAAAGAGAATCAGGTACAGAGCACAGGGCATTTCCTATAGTGGGTCTCAGTGTCCGAGACTCTGGCTGTGTTTATTTATACAGGGGGCTTGGAAGTGGTTCTCATACCATTTGTGATGTGTACATTAAAGCAGAAAAATTTATAACTTAGAGGAGAATAAAGTCCCAATTTACTTACTTTCCATAGTTTGGGAAATTTAAAGCAGTCATTCTGATATATGGTCATGTTGCTATGTGCTCACTCTGCATTCTGCTCTAGAGTGCTCAGAAGGCTCATGGGCCTGGTCCAGACTACTGCACATTAGGGGGACCCAGGAGATTAAAATTTTCACTGCATGTTTATTCAACATAGTACTGGAAGTCCTAGCTGCAGCAATCAGACAAGAAAAAGAAATAAAAGGCATCCAGATTGGTAAGGAAGAAGTAAAACTTCCACTATTTGCAGATGACATGATAGTATATATAGAAAATCCTAAAGTCTCCAGCCAAAAACTATTAGAACTGATAACTGAATTCAGTGAACTTGCAGGATACAAAATTAATATATAGAAATCTGTTGCATTTCTATATCCTAATAACCAAGTAGCAGAAAGGGAAATTTAAAATACAATCTCATTTACAATTACACCCTAGGAATAAACTTAACCAGTGAAGTGAAAGACCTGTACTCTGAAAACTACATAACATTGATGAAAGAAGTTGGAGAAGACACAAATAAATGGAAAAATATACTATGCTCATGGATTAGAAGAATTAATATTGTTAAAATGCTGCCCATACTACACAAAACAATCTACAGATTCAGTGCAATTTCTAACAAATTACCAATAGCATTTTCCACAGAACTGGAACAAATAATACCAAAATTTGTATGGAACCACTAAAGACCCCAAATAGCCAAAGCATTCTTGAGAAAGAAGAACAAAGCTGGAGGTGTCACAATTCCAGATCTCAAGATATACTACAAAGCTATAGTAATCAAGACAGTATGGTACTGGCACAAAAATAGACACATAGATCAGTGGAACAGGATAGAGAGCCCAGAAATAAACCCACACTTACATGGTTGATTATGACAAAGGAGGCAAGAATATCCAATGGGGAAAAGAGTCTCTTCAATAAATGGTGCAGGGAAAACTGGACAGATGCATGCAAAAGAATGAAACTGGATCACAAAATAAATACAAAAATAAAGTTAAAATGGATTAAAGAGGGCGCCTGGGTGGCTCAGATGGTTAAGCGTCTGCCTTCGGCTCAGGTCATGATTCCAGGGTCCTGGGATCGAGTCCCGCATCGGGCTCTCTGCTCCTTGGGAGCCTGCTTCTCCCTCTGCCTCTCTCTCTCTCATGAATAAATAAATAAAATCTTAAAAAAAAAATGGATTAAAGACCTAAACATGAGACCTGAAAGTATAAAAATCCTAGAAGAAAACATAGCAGTAATCTCTTTGACATCTACTGTTAAACATTTTCTAGATATGTCTCCTGAGACAAGGGAAACAAAAACAAAAACTATTGGGACTCCTCCAAAATAAAAAGCTTTTCAACAGCAAAGGAAATCATCAACAGAATGAAAAAGCAATTTAGTGAATGGGAAGTGGAAATAATATATCCAATAGGGGGATAATACCCAAAATGTAAGGAATTATACAGCTCATCTGGTAGGAATGTAAATTGGTGCAGCCACTGTGGAAACAGTATGGAGGTTTCTCAAAAAATTAAAAACAGAAATACCATATGATCCAGTAATTCTACTACTGGGTATTTACCCAAAGAAAACAAAAACACTAATTTGAAAAAAAAATTTTAAAAATTAAAAAAAAAGAGAGAGAGAGAATGTGATCAGGTGGGAGACTAGGACAATGTCACACACTAGATTTAGGGTATATTTTGGTCTGCTGGAAGAAACTATCCCAAAATTTTAAAGAAAGAAAACATATATATATATGTTTTATATATATATAAAATAAGGTTAAATACGATGAAGAGATAGAATATGACTATAAAAATGAAAAATTAAAAAAGATTTTAAAAAAGGAATTGATAAGATGTTGGTTGAAAAAGGAAAGAAGAAAAATTCAACTAAAAAATAGAAAAAAAATAAAGAAAATTTAAAAAATTAACTTTGAAAGACTAAAGCATCATGGGAAAAACGCCATGAATTCTATGTGCTGTATTTCCCTAGCACTGGGGTTTTCCTATTCTCATTGATCAGTAAACTTGATCTTGGCTGGATGTTCTTGTTGATCTTCTCGGGGAGGGGCCTGTTGCCTGAGTCTCAAATGTCTTTGCCTGAGGCGGAATTGCCCCACCCTTGCCAGCGGCCAGGCTAAGTAATCTGCTCAGGTTTGCTCTCCGTAGCTTTTGTTCCCTGAAAGCTTTCCCTACAGCTTAGGAGGACAGTGAAAATGGTGGCCTCCCAATCTCTGGTCTTGGAGGAGCCGAGAACTTGGGGCCCCACTCCTCAGTGCACTCTCAGAGAAAAGAGGTCAGTCACTCCTGTCTCCCTGGTCTCCGGCTGCATTCTGTGCTCACCGGCCTGTGACTGAGTGCAAAAACCCTAATTTGAAAAGACACATGCACCCCTGTGTTCATTTTAGCATGATTTGCAGTAGTCAAGATATGGAAGCAACCCAAGTATCCACTGACTGATGAATGGATAGAGAAGATGTGGTCTATATATACAATGGAGTATTACTCATCCATAAAAAAGAGTGAGATCTTGCCATTTGCAACAATGTGGTTGGACCTTGAGGGTATTAAGTCAGACAAAGACAAATACCATATGATTTCACTTATATGTGGGTTCTAAAAAACAAAACAAACAAACAAACCTGCCAAAAAAAGAAAAAAGCAGACTCTTAAATGGAATAAATTGGTGGCTGCCAGTGGGAAGGTGAGTGGGGAGATGCATGAAATAGATGAAGGGGATTGAGAGTCCAAACCCACAGTTATAAAATAAGCCATGTAGATGAAAAGTACAGCACAGGGAATATAATCATTAATATCATAATAATGTGACAGATGGGGACTACACTTGTGATGAGCACTGGGTAATATACGGAATTTGTTGCACACTTGAAACTAATATAACATTGTATTTTAATTATACTTCAAAAAAAAAGAGTCTTTTTTCACTGAGTGGTCAGTGTGAGGGGACTAGCTGATGACAGATACTAAAGACTCACCCTAACAAGCCAATTATATTGCCTTCACACCATAGCATTCAGATGTTGTCACCTCATGTCAGGTGGGTGCCAGCCCCTCTCCTGAGGAGATTAATACTGACAGTATGGTGTCTGCAAGGGGTTTGCCATTTCCTTCTTCTTCCTCAGAAAGGCACAGCTCCTCCTTGTATTAAAATCTAGTTTTGGTCTTTGACAGCATCCATTTGCTAGTCAGGTCTGACTTGGATGCCACCTTGGGCATGTCACAACCATGCTCCTGCCTACATCCCTGGTGTGCTGGGTCTTTGCCACATTCAGATGGTCACCAAATGGGATCTGACTCCTTCCCAGATGTTTCAGGCTCTTGTTAGCTGTCACACAGCCCCCATAGTCATTTCATTTCACCCTTGGTCCTAGGGATAACTCACATGCATGTACATTCATGGCTCACCTTGACAAACAAATGTGTGAGCATGCATTTGTGCATGAGGCTTTAGGGACAGGATTGAAAAATTGCTGTTTTCATCACAGAGGCCAGAGCAGCAGTTCTGTGGCATTTCCTATACACATCTGTGAACATGAACCCATGCACATGAGCAGATAGACCCGGCTGGGACATAGTGCAGAAGAGCAATGGGGAAGGCATTATCCATGAAGAGCTTGGCATGGGCCAGCATCCTTCTCAGGATTGTGTTCTGTGGAAGAACATATTTAACAAAGCATGCTATTTTTTAAGTTAGATATTTAGTGAAGTTTCTGTTATCCTGTTATTTTTTATATTGTAAAACATAAAAATTGGCATTTAATTATTAAAAGGCTTCCTTCATATTCATCTAAAAATAATCCATTTAAACAGCATTACTGCTTTCTCAGAACAAATGGGAAACTTGTTTCTCTCTCTCTTGTAAAGTGACTGTCATTAAAGCTGATGTTTTATGAGTCCTGGGAGAAATTATATTAGGAATTTTACGCTTGTTTGCTGGGTGAGCCTGAAACCAGGAGCATTTAGCTGGGTGCATTACAGTCTGACCTGGTCATGATTTGGCATTCCATTGGGTAGAGAACACATCCTAATTTATACAGATATGACACTGAAATTACTCAAAGTGAGTAAATTTTATAGATGCTCTTAGTTTGAGAAAATTTTTTTTCCTAGTTAGTTGAGATATTTTCATAAAAATGAGTGTTGAATTTTGGCAATTGCTCTTAATGTTTTATTGTGATGATGATGTGGGGTTTTTTGTCCTTTATTCTGCTGTATTACATTAATTATTTTTGGATTTTAAACAAACCTTGCATTACTGAGATAAATCCTACCTGTTCGTGGTATATAATCCTTTTTGTATGTTGTTAGATCAGTTTGTTAATATTTGGTTGAGGGGTTTTGTATCTTTATTTATGGAGGGTGTTTTATTTAATGTCTGGCTTCGGAATCAGGGTAATACTGACCTCATAGAATGAGGCGAACTCCTTACTCTGACATTCTAGAAGTACCTTTCATTGCTGAGTTTTGTTAAGAGTTGTTTATATATTTTGAATCCAGTGTGATTTGCAAAAACAATTGATCCTAGTACAAGTCTTGCTTTTCATTCTCTTAACAGCATCCTTCCCAAACCAAAGGTTTTTAAAAGTTTGATGGAGCCAAATTTTTCAAGTGTTTCCTTTTATGGATCATGCTTTTGGTGTGTATCTAAGAACTCTCTGTGTAACCCAAGATCACAAAGGTTTTCTCTTAAGTCTTCTTCTAAAAGTTTTAGAGTTTTATGTTTTACATTTAGACCTATGATCCATAATTATAGAATCAACTCATTGATAGCTATGAAATATCCTTCTGGGATTCTGATTGGGATTGTGTTGAATTTGTAGATCAATTTTGGGGTCATTGGCATTTAATATTGAGTATTCTAATCCAAGAACATGCTGTATCTTTCCTTTTAGGGCTTTGAATTCTTTCATCAGGATTTAGTAGTTTTCAACATACAGATTTATACCTAGGTATTTTGGGGTGCTGTTACAAATGGCATTGTTTAAGTTTAATGTCCAATTGTTCATTGGTAATATGTAGATATACAATTGATTTTTGTAGGTTGACTTCATATTCTTGTACCTAGGTCAGCTCATTTATTAGTCCCAGGAAGCTTTTTTGTAGTTTCCACGGTTACTCTACATAGACAATTACGTCTTCCATGAATAATGGCCATTTTATTTATTTTTTTTGTACTGTATGCTTTTTATTTCTTTTTCTTGCCTTATCGTGCTGGCTCATACTTCCTCTATTGTGTTGAATAGAGTCCTGGAAGTAGACATCCTTGCCCTTGCTCCTGATCTCCAAAGGAAAACACTGAGTCTTCCACCATCAAGGATAATGTTCATTTTAGGTTTTGTCACAGATTGTCTTTGTCATGTTAGAGAATTCTTTTCTATTCTTAGTTTCCTGAGAGTAGTTTTTATCATGAATGGATATTTAATGTTGTCAAATGCTTTTTCTGCATCTATTAAGATCATGTGACTTTTCTTCAATGTATTTATATAGGCAATGACATTGATAGATTTTTATTTATATTTATTTATTTTTAAAAAAATTTTAAGATTTTATTTATTTATTTGACAGAGAGAGACAGCGAGAGAGGGAACACAAGCACAGGGAGTGGGAGAAGGAGAAGCAGACTTTCCGTTGAGCAGGGACCCCAAAGCAGGGCTCCATCCCAGGACCTTGGGATCATTACCTGAGCTGAAGGCAGACACTTAATGCCTGAGCCACCCAGGCACCCCAACATTGATAGATTTTTAAATGTTGAACCAGTCAAAGCTGGGATTTGTGGGATTAACTCCACTTGGTCATGACAGATTGTCCTATTGCTGGATTGATTTGTTTCTATTTTGTTTAAGATTGTTTCTGTCTATATTCATGAGGGATATTGGTCTGTAGTTTTCTTTTCTTGATATGTCTTTGTCTGGTTTTGCTATTAGGATATTACTTGCCTCATAAAATGAGTTACAAAGTATTCCCTTCTCTTTTATATTTTTGTAGAGATCCTATAGAATTGATATTATTTATTCCTTAAATATTTGGTAGAGTTCACCACTGAAACTATCTGGACCTAGAATTTTATTTGTGGAAAGTTTCTTAACTACAGAGTCAATTTCTGTAATAGATGTAGGTTATCCTGATTTTCTGTTTTTTTCTTGAGTGGAATTTTGGTAGTTTGTGTCTTTCAAGGAACTGGCCCCCTTCATCTTGTTGAATTTATGGGCATATTATGCTCATAGGGTTTTTTTTTATTGTCCTTAGTGTCTGTGTAATCTGTGGTGATATCTGCCTTTCATTCCTGAAATTGATCATTTTCACCTTTTTTTCCCCCTTGAACAGTTTAGATAGATGTTTATCAGTTTTTTTGGTCTTTTATAAGAATCAGGTTTGAGCCTCACTGATTTTTCTGTACAGTTGACCCTTGAACAACACAAGGGTTGGGGCACTGACCCCCTGCACAAGTAGAAAATTCACATATGACTTTTGAGCCCCCAAAAACTTAACTACTGATAGCCTACTGTTGACTAGAAGCCTCACTAATAACATAAATAGTTGATTAACAAATATTTTGCATGTAATGTGTATTATATGCCGTATTCTTAAAATAATTTTAGTTTACAATAGTAAGCTAGAGAAAAGGATGTTATTAAGAAAATTAGGAAGAGAGGGCGTCTGGGTGGCTCAGTTGGTTAAGCGACTGCCTTCGGCTCAGGTCATGATCCTGGAGTCCCGGGATCGAGTCCCGCATCGGGCTCCCTGCTCAGCAGGGGGTCTGCTTCCCCCTCTGCCCTCTTCCCTCTCATGCTCTCTGTCTCTCATTCTCTCTCTCTCTCAAATAAATAAATAAAATCTAAAAAAAAAAAAAAAGAAAATTAGGAAGAGAAAATACATCTGCAGTACTCTCCTGTATTTTTCAAAAACAAACTCTGTATAAGTAGATCTGTGTAGTTCAAACCCGTGTTGTCCAAGGGTCAGCAGTATTGCTTTTCTGTTTTAAATTTCATTAATTTCAGATCTTCGTTATTTTTCTGTTACTTGCATTAGAATTAATTTGTTCTTCTTTTTCTAGTTCCCCAAGGTAGGAGCTTAAATTATTGATTTGAGACCTTTCTTTTTCTCCAATATAAATATTTAATGCTATAAATTTCCCTGTAAGTACTGCTTTAGCTACATCTCATGGATTTTGATACTGTGTATTTTCTTTTGCATTCTGTTTAACATATTTTCTAAGTTCCCTTGAGACTTCTACTTTGACTCCTGGCTAATTAAGAAGTATGTTGTTTAATGTCCAGATGTTTGTGAATTTTCCAGATAGCTTTCTGTTACTGATTCTTGGTTTACCTTTGTTATGGTCAGAGAACATACTTTGAATGATTTCAATTTTTCTAAATTTGTTTGTTTTACAACCTTGATATTGTCTATCTTGACCAATGTTTCATGTGCACTTGAAAAGAATGTGTGTTCTGCTGTCTTTGGATATAGTATTCTATAAATGTCAATTAGGTCAAGCTGGTTGATAGTGTTGTTCAGGTCTTCCATATCCTTGCTGATTTTATCTCTACATTTCCACATATTACTGAAAGAGGAGTGTTTACACCTCTGTTAATTGTGGATTTGTCTATTTCTCATTGCACGTCTGTCAGTTCTTGCTTTGTGTATTTTTAAATTCACAAATTTTAAATTGTTAGATGTGTGCACATTTAGAATTTATATTTCCTTGTAAATTTACCTTTTTATCATTCTGTGCTATTCTTCTTATGCATAGTAAATTCCCTTCTGAATCCTGCTTTGTCTTTTTTTTCCTAATTTTTTGTTATGTTAATCACCATACTTACATCATTAGTTTTAGATGTAGCGTTCCATGATTCATTGTTTGTGCATAACACCCAGTGCTCCTTGCAGAACGTGCCCTCTTTAATACCCATCACCAGGCTAACCCATCCTCCCACCCCCTTCCCCTCTAGAACCCTCAGTTTGTTTTTCAGAGTCCATCGTCTCTCATGGTTCATCTACCCCTCCGATTTTCCCCCCTTCATTCTTCCCCTCCTGCTATCTTCTTTTTTTTTTTCTTAACATATATTGCATTATTTGTTTCAGAGGTACAGATCTGAGATTCAATTGTCTTGCACAATTCACAGCGCTTACCAGAGCACATAACCTCCCCAGCGTCTATCACCCAGTCACCCCATCCCTCCCACCCCACCCCCCACTCCAGCAACCCTCAGTTTGTTTCCTGAGATTAAGAATTCCTCATATCAGTGAGGTCATATGATACATGTCTTTCTCTGTTTGACTTATTTCGCTCTCCCTTCTGAATGCTGCTTTGTCTTATGTTAATATAGCCACTCCAGATTTCTTCTAATCCGTGTTTGCATGGCATATCCTCTTTCACCCATTTACTTGTAATCTACCTAAATCTTATTAAAGTGGATTTCTTGTAGACAACATATAGTTGGGTCTTATATTTGTGCACTCAAACTCTGTTTTTAATTGGTTTGTTTAAAGTATTTAAACTTAATATGATTATTGATATGGTTGGATTTGGGGTGCCCATTTTGTTTTTCTGTTAGTTCTTTCTGTTTTCGTTCTTCTGTTCCCTCTTTCCTGCCTTTCTCTGAATTACTGAGTAATTTTTAGAGTTCCATTTCAATTTGTATTTTGGATTTTTTGCTACATTTCATCATGTAATATTTTTAAAAGATTTAGTTATTTAGAGGGAGAGAGAGTGCATGTGCAGGGGGAGGGGCAGAGGGAGAGGGAGAATCTCAAGCAGATACACCGCTAAGCATGGAGCCTGATGTGGGGCTTGATCCCACAACCCTGAGATCGTGACCCAAGCCAAAACCAAGAGTTCACCACCTAACGCACTGAGACATCCAGGCGCCCCTCATTGTATATTTTTTAGTGATGGCTACAGGGATTATAGCAGTCATACCAATTTTCAGTGTAGTTTTGGATTTAACGTTTTACCACTTCCAGTAAGTTGTGGCAGACTTACGAGCACCATCTTGTCATCACTGCCATGCACACACTGTAAACACCCCAGAAAGTGTTACAATGTTTGCTTTTAACAGTAATAAATATTCTAAAGAGCTTGAGAAAAAACAGTCTTTATGCTTCTTCGGGTACTGAGCATTTCTGTCGCTCATTCTTATTTCTCAAGTTGCAGGCTTCCTTGGGACCTTTCCCTTCAGCCTGAGCAACTTTTGTTAGCACTCCTTTCAGAGCAGGCCCCCTGAGGACATGTTCTCTTCATGTTTATTTATCAGAGGATGGCTTCAGTTCACCTTCACTCCCGGAAGACACAGTTTGCTGAAGAGCAGGTTCTGAGTTGACAGTGCCCTCGGTCAGCCCTTCTGTGGTCTGAGCGCGTAGCCCCTGATGGGAAGTTGGCGGCCACCCACAGGGCCACTCCTCTACGTGTCCTGTGTCATTTCGCTCACGCTGCTTTCAAGATTGTTCTCCATCTTTGGTTTTCAGCAGTTTGTGGTGTTTCTGGGCCTGATTTTCTTTTAATTCATCTTATTTAAGGTTGTTCAGCTTCTTGAATCTGAAAAATGTCTTTCACTAAATCTGGGAAAATTTTAGCCATTATTTCTTTAATTTTTCAGCATTGGTCTCTTTTTTCTCTTTCAGGGACTGAAATAACAATTGTATTGTACTTCTAGTATTATCCCGCAGGTCTCTGAGCTTCTGTTCATGTTTCCCCGACATTTTTCTTTTCTCCTCTATACTGGATAGTTTCTACTATCTTTAAGTTCACTGGCTCTCATTTTCTGTCATCTCTGTTCTGTTACTGAGCTTATCATGTGAATATTTGGTGGTGTTTTAAGATATCACATGATTCTATCGTAGAGAAAACTTGAGAGCCACTAGCTTCATACCTCAGGCCTCGGTGTCCTCACCTTAAAAAATGGGGTGACAGTGCCTGCCTTACCTTGCAGGGTTGCTGGGCCCAAAGCATGGGGTCTGAGACATCCAGTAGCCTCACCAGATCCAGTCAGGGAGTCGAGACCAACCGAAACCCAAGGACTTCCCTTACCAGGTAGAGTGGGGTGTCTTTGTGGAAGGTACTGCCAAGCACAAAAGGATGTTGCCATGGAAGTTCTCCTGATTTGAATGGTGGTAACAGGAGAGAAGCTAGCAGGGACAGTCAGTCCAAGTTGTAAGGGTGTGAACGTGCTTAGTGAGCTGTCACAGGCTTTTCAGGGGATGTGGACACACTGTCCACCAGCCACAGGGCAGTTACACATGCCAAGACTGAGGCCAGTACCGAGTGCCAAGAGCACCAGGGGAGGGTGATGGTCAGGGTGGAGAGACCAGAAGTTTCATCTTAAAATATGTTTTTAAGGGGAAACTGCAGTATATAAAATTCACAGAAATCTATGTTTAGCATGTTACATAGAAATTTTTAAGTTTGTAGTTTAGGCTGCTGCCAGCAGCATTACTGCATATAATTACCGCAAGGGCCACACAGGCTGGAGCCGAAAGGAATTGTTCTCGTATTTGCTGACTGGACCTGGTGGTGTATTCGCCAAATGACGTTTCAGTGTTAGACGCTTGTGTCGCAAAATAATGTGCTTATGCGCAGTACATCGGCGTTGGCTATTTTGCTAAGGTCTGATAAAACGTGACATCACATCTCCACACACTGTAAACACCCCAGAAAGTGTTACAATGTTTGCTTTTAACAGTAATAAATGCTCTAAAGAGCTTGAAAAAGCAGTCTTTATGCTTCTTCGGGTACTGAGCATACCTTAAATGGTACAGTTTTGGGGGCGCCTGGCTGGCTCAGTTGGCAGAGCATGCAACTCTTGATCTTGGGGCCATGAGTACAAGAACCACACTGGGCATAGAGTTTACTTTAAAAGTAATTTTAAAAAATAATATTAACATCAAGTGATACAGATTAATTTACAAGTAGATATTTCAGCTAAAGCTATTCTCCTCTTATTATTAACAGAATATCTAAGGTATCTCCAAGCACCCAATTCAAATTACTAAACCGCAAAATGTTAAAGGTAACACATTTCTCTCTACTTTGCTGAAGTACTGGGTAACATTTTTTAAAATGTTAGAAGCAGATAAGCAGATCTGCTTCAAGGGTCCCTCACCTATAAGTGTTTATAATTGCTTTCCTGTAGAACTAAATTCTTTGCCTTCCTCAAGTTCTCTGTATTTGCATGACCAGGATTTAAATACACTGAAAAATAAAACACAGCTAAATTGATATGGCACCTCCCTTTTAGCAGTTTACAAGTTAAAATAGATGATAATTATACGAGGAAAGTAGCTCCCTTCCCACCACCTTTCCCCCACCAACTGCCCAATAGAGAAAAAAAACAAACATACAATAGACTGGCTCTTATTAGAGTCTGAAAGCTACTGGAAATGTTTATAAAAGCATACCAACACTGTTCTTTCTTCTGAGCTGTTCCACTTTAAGTTACATTTCTAAAAAAGAAAAAGGTCACATCTGAGCAAAGTAGGTTCTGTGGCCCGTCCCTCCAGCTCCTGCACCCTTGGTGGGGTGCTCCTGCCCTCTGCTTGGACACCACAAGACAGTGAAGCATGACCGGGTCCTTTTCAAATACACATTCACCCTTAAGCAGGACCCATGGAGGTGTCTCCTACTGCCCTTTAAAACATATTCTGTGCATCGAGGACCCACGCTTCCCCAAAGCCTGTCTTCTAGGCTGTGAGGCTCTGGGGGCCTCCAGGACATTCTTACTGGAGTACATTCGAGGTCTGCATTTGAGCTGTTCCTCACCAAGAATTCTAGACAGGATGTAAAATTTTAACAACAGAAAGCCTACTTTACTCTCAGCAGTACCATGTTGCTTTTAAATTATATTAATAAAAATATTCAGAAAAGTCAGAAATCTGGACTCTCGACTTTGGAATGATATTAAAATAAACTCTGTGTGAGGAATGGCTATGAATCAGCTTATGACCAAATTCACCAAGTGCTCTTGAAATACTGTTTCAGGTACAGAAGGCGCGATGCTCACCATCTCCCCGAGGAGCATGTTTGTTGCGCCCAAGGGCCACACCTTCCTGGCAGCAGGTACGTGCAGTCGGTGCCAGAGAGATGTCCTATGTCATGGTGGCTCACTTTACATGTTCAAATACTTGGAAGGTGGATAATTCAAAGGTACTTACAGAATTCATTCTTTAAAGTAAATCCTAAGGCAAATATTTATACAAAAGAAAGATTTCTTGTGCACAGTAAATAAGAGCAGATCTGCTTCAAGGGTCCCTCACCTTCTCCAGATCCCAGATACCCCAACGCGGTCCCACCCAGCCTGCCCCTCCTTTCTCCTCTCTGTCCTCGGCACGCTCCGCGCTCTGCCCCGCTCGCTCTCTGCAGATGGGCTGGCCTCCAGCCCAGGCCAGCCCCACCTCATGCCCGCGTGGAACCTCTTCACTAGATAACATCTCGCTCCCTCCTTCGCCTCCTCTGTCTTGAGGAGGTGTACCCTGACCACCCTCTCCCTCCTGAACCCCCTTTCTTGATCTGTCTTTTCCAGTTCACTTCTCATCTTCTGATGTACCAGATAACTCACACACATTGTCTCCTGCTCCTAGAACATGGGCTCCACGAAGAAAGGCTTATCTGTTTTGTTCATTATCAAATCCCAAGCACACCTCCTGGCACCCAAAGGCACCCTCTAAACTTCTGATGTATAGAATGAACAAATGAGTGCATATGGCCTATCCCGGAGGTGTTGCTGGCCTCACGGAAGGCAGGACAAGGACCTTAGACTTGCAGACACAGGGATGGCCAGTGGCCCTGAGACCAAAGGACCCTGGCAGGTGGGTGGGAGGATGTTGCTCCTGATGCTGCAGTGGGGACGGAAGGTTGAGGGTGGGCTGCGGCATGGGTAGCGGTGACGAGGGACACTGTCGGCAGATTCAGAATTAATGTGAATTCTATCTCACAGACTTTTCACAGATTGAATTGCGCATTCTTGCACACTTATCTGGGGATCCAGAACTTTTGAAGTTATTCTGGGAATCTGAAAGAGATGATGTATTTTCCACCCTGACTTCCCAGTGGTAAGATATATGAGCTCACAATATTATCAGAGCTGCAGGAATGCTGACATGATTTTAAAATCCTGAAGTTATTCCAAGGCTATTTTCATAAGAAGGAAATTATATTTTTCTCTAGTAGTTAATCCTTTTGAGAAAAGAGAAGTAGATAGTTAGAATGATTTCCCTAATTATGAAAAAACTGATGGCTCTTCACCACCAAAAATACAGCCCATTGCTAGAGAATGTAATAGAGATATTGGAAGAATCCAATGTGGGAGTCTGTGCTCTCTCCACGCGGGTGTGCGAGCGGCGAGGCTGGGTGTGGGCGCTTCCTCTCCGCACCCCACCCCATCAGGGCCAGGAGCACATCAGACTGCAAGGACAGTCCCTGCCTGACAGTGACCTGCGCTCAAAGAGGATTCTGGAGACAGACAACCTTGGGTTTGGCTGGGCAGTTTGACAGTGTCCTCAAGCACTTGTCCTTGTGCGTCAGTGTTCTTAGGCGGTCAGCTTTTCCTTATCCTGGCTGTGGATCCCCTGCTGCCTCTTGTGCAGAGTGGGCTCTCCCCTCAGACCGCCCTTGCCAGGGGCAGGGATCCTGCCCAGGCCCTGCTGCAGACGGCTCTTGCACTGCCGTTCCAGAGCGGGGTCGTGCAGCTGCAAGGGAGGCTGGTAACAGCCACTCTCTGGACAAAGAGGAAGTCACAGTATCCACCAGAGCCAGGTACGCCGCTGCCTGGCACTCAGTCAGGATTCTGCTACGAGGAAGAAGAGGCACCTCATCTGCTGTCCGTCCCCTCCTTCAGCAGCTGTAGGCACCACCTTCCCTTCCCCTGCAGGCTTCTCCACCAGGCTGCCCCTCCTGGGGGCCTCCTCACCCATCCCACCTTATCTTGGCGTCCACTCACCCTCAGGAGCCACCCTGGAGGCACCACTCCATGAAGGCTGGCCTCTGTGTTCTTGGGCCGCTACACATCCCTCTCCGTGCCCTTCACTGTCTTTTCTTTTTTTCTTTCTTAAAGATTTTATTTATTTATTTGACAGAGACACAGCAAGAGAGAGAGAACACAAGCAGGGGGAGTGGGAGAGGGAGAAGCAGGCTTCCCGCTGAGCACGGAGCCCGATGCGGGACTCGATCCCAGGACCCCGGGATCATGACCTGAGCTGAAGGCAGACACTTAATGACTGAGCCACCCAGGCGCCCCATTCACTGTCTTTTCTGAAGGCGTGTGAGCCCTGCAAGGGCAGGGCCATGTCCCCTCATCCAGCACGGTGCCGGTCCTCCCCTCTCCGCCTCGGCCCCCCCTGAGCCACCAGGTGTTCCAGGTACACGCCTCACTCAGGCCTTTCCTTCCCCTGGCTCGGGAAGCTCTTTCCCCGAGTGTCCCCGTGACTCACCCTCAGCTCACTGTGTGACGCCTCGGCTTCCCTCGAGGATCTGCCCTCCCACCACTACACATCTCTCCATTGTCTCCACCCTGCATGTCCCGCTGGAATGTCAGCTTGCGGAGGGCAGGGCCACCTGGCCCTGTACCTGCGGTGCTCCATGAGGTGTGGAGTCTCAGCCTGCATCTGTGAATGAAACAGTCCTGTTGGCCAGGAAGCATCTCCTCTCCAGAAACCCCCCACCACAAGATTTATTTGAATTAAAAAAAAAAAATCAGGAAGAAGTATTGTTGTCAAGGTGACAGAGGAGGGAGGATACTGCTGGACACCGAGCTGGGCTTTAAAGAGTGGTTGTGGGTAGTAGGGTTATGCTGGCATCCCCAGGGGAAGCAACAAACTCCACAGCAGAACAGGGCATTAGGCGGCGGGACAGCGAGTGGACGGCACGGCAGGACGGTGTGCAGCCATCAGGCCCACTGCCAGCTCCCAGCAGCCTGCCATCTGGCCTTGGGCCGGGGGCCTCCTCTGTGCGTCCCCTCCTTGTCCTAGGCGCTGTCCAGGGGCCCAGCCCTCCCCTGACGCTGGCCACTCCGCTGGGCAGGGCCCATCTCACACGGAGACCTCGCAGAGCTGTGGTCTGTGTTCCTCTCCTGCCGGCCGCTCCTCACCCCCCAACTGCCAACTTGAGGCCCCTCCCACCCCCAGCCCACCCAGCCGTCCTCCCCTGTGCAGGTTCCCTTCCTGTGAGTCCCGCCTGGGATGCAGCCCAGACTCCCCTTCCGTGCCTCCTGCATGCCTGGGCGTGCAGTCGTGGCCTGCTGGATGACCACTAGGTAAATGAGGGCGTGATGGACCCCCACCTCCCCATCGAGCTCTGTCAGCTGCTCCATGTAGGACTTGCTGCTCCCTTCACTTCTCCCCTCCCTGGCTGCATGTTTCCAGCCCTGGGTGATCCCACCCCCTGCTTTCCTATTGCCCAGCCCCAAGATGCTGCAGGAAGCCATAAAGTGGTGAGTGAGTGGGTCCATCATAAATCTGGGTCATCCGACCTGAGAGGGACCCTTATTAGTCTCTACTCGTCAGCTGCTCCAGGTGTTTTTAGACTTGCCACAAACGTCTACTCTTCTCCCTTGATCTTCTTTTTTTTTTTTAAGATTTTTAAAATTTGTTTGACAGAGAGAGACACAGCGAGAGAGGGGACACAAGCAGGGGGAGTGGGAGAGGGAGAAGCAGGGAGCCCGATGCGGGGCTCGATCCCAGGACCCTGGGATCACGACCTGAGCCGAGGGCAGACGCTTAACGCCTGAGCCACCCACGTGCCCCTCTTCTCTCTTAATCTTGAAAGAGAACCTCACCTTTCACTTGATTGACAAAAAAGAGGGCCTCAGACGTGAGTCCCTGAACCCCCTCCCACTTTGTCTCAGTGTGTCATTGCATGTCCTCCTCCCAGTCTTCAAAGATTTCTGTCTCAAAAGAGGAAGCATCCTCTATTGCCCAAGTCAGGAAATCAGGACTGTGCATTGCACATCTCTAGGCAATGCCGTACATTTACACACCAGTGTGAATGGCACCTCCTGGAGTTGTGCAGGGCGTAACCAGTACAACTTTACATGGCAGTCCTCATGTGGATTCCCTTTATTTTCCATTTTTACTCTGGTGTTGTTCATTTCCCCTTATCGACTTCACCCCCCCCCCCCCCCCCCGAAAACAACAACAACTGTCTAGGGTTGCCTTCAGGGAAATCCTATTTTCAACCCCATTGGAGCCCTTAGTTACTGTTTAGGTACAAAAGAAGTCTATACTTACTCCTTGTTCTTTCTCACCGCTGGCTCATCCTGGCTTTTTTGAATAAACTTTCACTTTACCCACTTAGGCTTTTCTTCTTCCACTTTGGAGCCTGGAACTCCTCCTATCTAAGACAATGACTGCCTTTCTTCTGGGTGCAGTTGGCGCTGAGGTCCACAGCCTGCACGAGGACGCTCGGGCGCTGCCCACCCGCCACCCCTAGTTCAAAGGCTCTGCAGGGGTCTGTCCCTGACCCTGGGCACCTCCAAGTCCCGTGCTCTCTCCTGGCCTGCTGCTCCAGGGAGATGCCCTTCTCCTTGGTTTGCTCCATTGGTTCTTCTTAAAACTGAGATGTCATTTATATACCATAAAATTCACCTTCTGAAAGTGTACAATTCAGCAGTCTTTAATACATCACAAGGTTTTGCAACCATTGCCACTGCCTAATTCCAGAACATTTCCATCCCTCCAAAGAGAAACCCCATCCCCATTCCTGTCGCTCCCCATTTTTCTTTCCCCCATGGAAATCGCTAATCTGCTCTCTGTCTCTCTACATTCATCTGTTCTGGATTTTTCACATTAATGGAATCGTACAATATGTGGCTTCCTGTGTCTGGCTTCTTTCACTGAACATAATATTTTTAAGGTTCGTTCTTGTGGTAGCTAATATCAGTACTTCCTTCCCTTTTATGGCTGAATAGATTCCATTATATGGAATCACGTATTCTATATATTTTGGTTTAAACAAGCAAATAATCTTCCATTTGTTTATCCATTCACAGTTGATGAGCATTTGGGTGGTTTCTACCTGGCTATTAGGAATAATCCTGCTGTGAACATTCACATACAAGTGTTTGTGCGGGTACGTGTTTTCATTTCTAATGGGTAGACACCTAACAGAATTGCTTGGGGCATATAGTAATTCTGTGTTTAATTTTTTTTCTTGTGGTAAGACACAATAACATAAAATTTACCATCTTAACCACTTTAAAATGTACAATGCAATGGCAACTATATTTAAGTTTTTGAGGAACAAAATAGCGACACCACTTAACACTCTCATAAGCAGTGTATGGGGTTCCAATTCATCCACATTCTCGCCAGTACTTTTTATTGTCTGTCTGGTTCCATTGGTTCCAGCTGTCCTGGTGGGTGTGAGGAGTTGTCTCACTGGGGTTCCGACTCACGTTCTGTGATGACTGAGGATGCTCAGCACCTCTCCCTGTGCGCATCATTTGTGCTTTATCTTTGCCTCTTTTCCCTCCTTTGCACCTGGAACACAAGTGCTGACCCGGCTTCCTCCCTAATGTCCTTTCTTTCGTTTCACTCTCCCTCTAGTGAGGATATAACATAATACAGAGTTTTTAAAGCATGTAATAGATTTAGTTACACCCCTGCCCTCTCTCCAGAGTTATGGAAAGCAAGGACAAAGAAGGAAATAATAAAGTTAAGAGCAGAAATCAATAAAATCAAAACTAGGAAAACAATGGAGAAGATCAATGAAACAAAAGTGGATTCTTTAAAAAAAATCAATAAAATTCATAAACCAACAAAGATAAAAATAGGACACAAATCATCAATATCAGGAATGGAATAGAGGATATTAATACAGATCCCAGAGGCAGCAAAAGGATAATAAAGGAATACGATAAACAACTTTATGCTAAAAAATCCAACATTTAGGAGAAACGGATCAATTTCTTAAAAACCATAAACTACCAAACCCCAACTAAGGTAAAATAAGTAATCTAAATAGTCCTAAAATCATTTTTAAAATGGAATTTATAATTTATAAGTTTCTGAAAAATAAATCTCCAGGCCTGGATGGTTTCCCTGGAGTATTTTACCAAATATTTAAAGAAGAATTAACACCCGATTGTATATAACTTCTTCCAGAAAATAGAAGAGAAATGAACACTTCCCACTTCATTCTATAAAGCTGGTATTACCTGATGTTTAAACCAGAGAGAGTAAAAAATAAATAAATAAACAACAACAACAAAACCCAAACCCACTGCAGACCAATATCACTCACAAACTTAGGTGCTAAAATCCTCAACAAAATATCAGCAAGCTGAATCCAACAATGTCTAAATATAATTATTCACCATGTCCAAGTGGGATTTATTCCAGGCATTCAAGATTGGTTAAACATTTGAAAATCAATTAATATAATACACAGGTGATAAAGCTAAAGAATAAAAATAATGTGATTATATCTGTTGACCCACACAAAGCATTTGACAAAATCCAACATTCATTCATGATAAAAATTCTCAGGAAGTTAGAAAGAGAGAGGAACTCCCTCAACTTGATAAAGAGCATCTTCAAAAAACCAACCTGCAGCTAACAACACATTTAATGGTGGAAGGCTGAATGCTTTCCCTCTAAGATCAGGAACAACTTGTTAGTATTGAATGTTGAAGCCCTAACCACTGAATAAGGCAAGAAAAAGACATAAATCGTATGCAGATTGGAAAGGAAGAAATAAAACTCTCTGTTTGCAGATGACATAATTGTCTATATAGAAGTCTCAAAGAACATACAAGAAAAGAATTATTTTTTTTAACTCCTAGAACTAGGAAGTTCAGCAAGGTCACAAGACACACTATCAACACATAAAACCCAATTGTATTTCTATAAACTGACAATGAACATGCAGAAAATCAAAATGAAAAACACAAGATCATTTAAAATCACTCCGAAGATAATGGAGTCATATGTAAAGTATCCGAAGAGAATGAAGTACTTAAGTACTCGTTTAACAGAGGATATACAGGATCCACATGTGTTGGATTACACAGTGCCAGTGAAAGCTGTCCAAGAGGACGTAGTGAGTGCGGACACACTACTGCGTGGAATGGAAGACCCGACATAGTGAATGTGTCCAGTCTTCCTAGGTTTATCCGTGGGCTTAATTCAAGCCCAATTAAAACTGAAGGAAGTGCTTTGTAGACGTAAGTAAGCTTAGTTTAGATTTATGTGGAAAGGCACAGGCCCTGGAAGAGCTAAAACAATCTTGACAAAGAATAAAGTGGGAGGAATCACTAGCTGATACTAAGATATGGTATGTGGTAATCAAGAGAGTGGGGTGTTGGCAGAGATCAATGGAACAGAAAAGAGAAGCCAGAAATAGACCCACACAAATATACCCAATTGATTTTTGAAAACAGTATGAAGTATCGGGCAGAAAATAATTCTCTTCAGTTTCATGTCAAGCTGATCACCCAAAAAGCCAACTTGAGAAGGTCATATCTACATTGGATACTGTATGTCTTTTCTGCATCTTATTAGCTTGTATTAGTTTTTGAGAGAACTTCAAAGATAAGAAGCTTTTAATATTTGCATGATGGTTGCCTCTAATTCCCCACACTTGTGACTTAGACTATAATTAGTCACTGTGGAAATGATTTTTATGTTCCAAACAGAGGACTAGAATAGCACATGGTAAAAAGCCACAAGATCAAGTATACTCTTAAAAACGTTTGTTTCATGCAAATGTCTTATTGTTTGAAACTCAAAAAGCAAATGGAAAAGTTGATATTCTATTCTGGAATATTTAGTAACATTTTCAAAGACTAACAATTTCCTTGAAAAACCTCTAGGGATACATAGATTACATATAAAAATGGAGACATGGAACAAGTCTTAGAAATCCTCTGTAAAGCTGTGATTTGATCCATAAAGCCTGAGACCCTGAGAGCTGGGACCTGCCCACGGAGTCACATCAGAGCTAGGACCAATTTTAGAGCCGCTGCGGCAGCTTCAGCATTTTCACATGCACATGGAAGACAGCCATTCTACCCTGCAGGTCCAACACAGACCACAGGGCATCTTTCTACAGCGTAATCATTACATATTTGCCCAATTGTTAACAGTTTTACAAAATGCAAGTAAAAACCTTTCCTTATTGGCTGTGCATTTAACTCAACATTTTCAGAGTGAAACTTAGAAATTTTCACTGTAGAATATATCAATTTTTCTTCTGCTTAAGACCTTCTGGGGTGCTTTTCTGAGATATTCTCTCATAAGGCAAGTGTGGTAGATGGTGTTGTGAGCCGCTGCCCCGCTCTCAGGGGAGATGGTGCTTCTCTACCCAGCAGATGTCAGACTTGGGCCCGTGACTGGCTCTGGCTAACAAAATGTAAACAAAAGTGACACATGTCGCCCCTAAGCTGAGGCCTTAAGAAATTGCACATGATTCCTCTTGATTTCTCTCTGTCACCATACCTGGCAACATTGATCAACGCCGCTCCGTCATCCTGCATTATGTATGGCAGACCAGCCTGGGGGCAAAATGTAGTGAAGATGAAAGATCAACTATCCTTGCTGTGGATAGTAAGATTCTGGCGTAATTAATCACGGCAGCATCACTTGGCCTAACATAAGATCTACAGGACTTGGTGCCACAAGTAAGAGGTTGTATAACGAATCCTAAAACATATGGCCCTGGCTTCAGAGAGGGGTGGCAGGTGATGAGGAGACATCTGCTGGAGGCTGGGGGATGGCGTTTGGTAAATGGTATACATTTGGTGAAATTGTCTTTTGTGATCATTTGTGAGGCAGATAATACCCTAATGAGCTGAAGCTTTAGGCAGAGTGGACCAACAGGACACTAAGACATGCACTGGTTGGTCTTGTCTGCATGAACGAGGTACTGCAAGAAACAAACTCAGAAAAGAATTGGCCAGTGTACAAGTAGGCATGAAAGGGAATAGAAATTCCAGAAAATTGGAGTCTTACGCATTTGAATATAGAAATGATTCTCATCTCCAGCCAGTAAAAGATGAATCTGAAAAGGGTTTTGAGCAACAAAGGCCAATTAAAACACCGCCTTTAACAAATTAAAGGTGTGGCCTAATACCTACCGTTCATGTCTCTGAAAGACTCAAGGTGGCATCTGTAAGTTCTGAGTTAGACCGCATAGCTCCAGACAAAAAGAGACTAGCGGTGGCTTTCCCACAAACTCCTGATAAACTCAAGGCACCTGCAGTAAAGTCTAGAGAGAGGATACATCTCCAAATGAATTATGGATGGGTCTGTTGGCCCGTGGAGCTGAATGAAGTCAAATGGAACTGATTACGTTTCTGAGAGTGGTACTTCCCAGAGGACCACCAGTCTGGACTAAAAGAGGCATTGATTGTTTGAGACTTAGACCCTGGGGCCCCACATTTTCTATGGGAAGATGCTGTCTGGGTTATATGCTCATCCCCCAGGGAAAGAAAATTTCTCACTGCCCTCTTACATGTAGCCAAGAAATATAATGGAAAAGGAAATCCCAGGGGATGAATAAAAAGCCATGGAGAGCAATGGACTAGGAATATACTCCTGAGGAACAGATTCAGGACCTTGTCAAGGACCCTCTTTCACGCCCAGAGAAGAGCCCCCTCAGCACCTACCCAATGAGAATGCTGCAGACACTGACTGCCATGCGTCTCGCACTCTTCCCGTTTCCAGACTGGGTGTGTTTGTTGTGGTCGTCCTGTGCTGCCCAACAGCTACAGCTCACCTGGGTGCCGGGAAGGCCTGGACTTTTTAGTCCATTGGCCTACAGAGAAAGAGGAGCCACATCAAGACCTGCCATGAAGATGATCACAAAATCCTGATGCCCTGCTCAGATGGGACTTGGGATTGTCACCTAGACAAGGGGGAGGAAAGCAAATATGTGTGACTAGACATATTATTATTCAAAAACCTTTGTCTTCCTCCCCAGAGGAAGAGTGTACCTTCTCACCCATTGACTCCAGCTTGGCTGTGTGACTTGCTTCAGCCAATGGCATATGAATGCAAATGATGTTTGTCACCACTGGGTCACACGGGGTTCTCCAGACTCTCTTCTTCCTCTGCCATATGACAGCCATCACTGTTCCAGATACGGGCTGGGCTGCACCCCTAAATCACAGGATGTAGATCATATGAGGCAGAACCTCAGCTGACCCATGATGGACGCACTGCATGAACAAGAACCAGCCCTTGTTTGTGTAGGCCCCTGAGCATAGCCTCGTCTGGCCTTGCCACACAACAGTGGTGCAACCATTTGTTTTGCCACAATTTAGATATGTCTCCATTAAAGATGAAATTAAATCCCACATTCTATCTGCTTCATTAATGAGTTGACACCAGGCTTCAGTAATCTCTGAGTAAGCAGACTAGTGTTGTGGAGGATTATATGTGTGCTCTGGGCACTCCAGGCTGACTTTCCATGACTGCCTAAGATGTTCTATGCCTAGAAGGCCAAGAACAACTTAGAGGGTTTTTGTTGGGTTACTACCAACAGTGCTGAAGAACCTCCTTGCAACCTCGTGGTTTGGGTTCCTGGGTCACACTGCCACATGAAGGAGGAGCCAAGTTTATAGGTCACATCCCCTGGAAAGTGAGCATGACCCCCTCTGCACCTTTCTTCTGATGCGCACCTCATCCTGTAGTGGATCAGATGTCCTAACACGTGGCTATCTTAGTGGGGCTGTTTTTTAAGTTGTAATTCATAAGAACATTAAACAATGAATTTTTAGTTAAGATATAAAAAAAGAACAGACCTGTACCCCTGAAACAAATAATACATTCTATGTTAATTAAAAAAAAAAAAGATGTAAAGAAAAAATCACAAGAGACTGTTGCTCTAACCCTAACAATAAAACCAAGATAAGTAAATTACAAAATTAGTTTTTCTAAATTTACCAGAGAGCTGAGGATACAACTAAGTGAACAGAACTCCAGACAGTGATGAGCCCTTCACAGAAATGAAGAAATCCAAGGCTTCTCTCATCACTGGTGGAGGGCCGGCAGTGGAGGACTCTGTCTTTCAGTGGGGAGGAAGAGACCAGCTAAGCTTAATTAAATGTGGGCTGGTGTGACAGAATTCTAAAGTGGCCCAGCTACAGATCCCATCACTTATCAACTTGTTCCCATGAGTCTTTATGGAGGGTCTAGGGGCAAATATCAAAGCTGAGGGCAAGTCAGGGCAGCTGAAAGTAGTCAACCCTCAGCATCCTGGGACCTTCAGCCACCAAGGGCTGGGTTACGGCAGAAGGCTGGGAGAACCCACAGCCCCCTGACAGGCATTCTGATACAGGAGCGCTCTCCCATGGTGCAGAAAGCTGGGTGAGACTGGAGGGCAAAGCGAACTTCCTAGCAATCCAAAAAGCTGGCAGCTGGTTGGTAACACAAAGAGAGATCTCTTGTGGTCTGAAACACTGACAGTGTAACTGCAAAGCTCCAAGAAATTCTGGCAATTGTGCCAGTTCTCAGACTGCAGACCCCATAGAAGGGAAATTTCTGATCCCACTTTCAAAACATTACAACTCAATAGTGAGCCGAATCAAACTAAAGTTGCAATAAAGTCCAGACCCAGCCCAACCACAGATCAAATTGACTTTGCTCCCAGCTCTAGTGACCTGACATAAAAAATGGTGTGTCCTTTTTAAGAAGTAAATATTTACTTCAGTCTCTACTCTCCAAAATGTCTAGCAAATAATTTTTTTTGGCATTTTAAGACCTAAGAAATAAGAAAATGTGACTTACGACCAAGAGAGTAAGCAATCAATATAAGTCAACCAAAGAGATGGCCCAGATGTTGGAACTATCAGAAGAGATTTTTTTTATTATAAAAATGCCAAAGTATCTAAATGAACAAGTAGACAATATGTGTTAAGAGATGGTTAATTTTAATAGAGATGTGGAAACTATAAAAAGGACTCAAATAGAAATGTAAAAGATGAAAATACAATGATGAAACCAAGAATCCATCAGATAGCTTCACAGCAGACTGAACCCAGTGTAGGAAAGAAACATCAACTTGAAGACAGGCCAGTAGGAAGTGTCCCAAATGAAATAAAAAGAGGAAAAAAGTGAAAACCACCCAACCAATCAGAGAGTCCAAGATATGTGAGGCAATATAATGGTTTAACCTGTGTATATTTGGCATCTCATGAGAACGGAGAATTTGAAGGTAAAATGGCTGCGAACTTGGCAAAATTGATTAAAGGTATTGATCTGCATATGGAGAAGGCTCAACAAATCCCTAATAAGTTAAACACAAAGAGAACCACACATTAGGCACATTACAGTCAAACTCACAAACACCAAAGAGAAGAGAAAACCCCGAAAGCTGCAGAGGGAAAAAGACACGTTATATACAAAGAAGAGTATGTATTACAGCTGAATTTTCCCAGAAACAGTGGAAACCAGAGGATGAAGGGATAACATCCTTGCCGTGCTGAAAGAGTCCATCTAGATTTCTGTATCCAGAAAATTATCTCCCAAAAATGAAGGCAAAATCATTTCAGATTTATGAAATCTGAACGAATGTGTCTTAGCAGACCTGCACTACTTGGAATGTCAAAAGCAGTTCTTCAGGCTGGAGAGAATGAGGCCACTGGACCTGGAGGTGCAGGCAGGAATAAAGAACCCCAGGGACGGTGAAGACAGATACAGAAACATGCTTAGCTTCATTTTACATTGTTTATTTTATATATTTTGTATAGTTCTATATCCGACTTATATATGGTTTTGAATTC
Organism: Mirounga leonina; assembly: GCF_011800145.1. Classification (NCBI taxonomy): domain Eukaryota; kingdom Metazoa; phylum Chordata; class Mammalia; order Carnivora; family Phocidae; genus Mirounga; species Mirounga leonina. The sequence goes on from NW_023270323.1 coordinate 80,320,957, forward strand.
TTGAAAAGACTTTAAACAGTTTTTTAAGTTTACAGCATAGAAATAAAATATAATCCACATATGAGTGAAACCATATGAAAAGTCACTCATATGTGGAATATAAGAAACAGTGCAGAAGAGAAGGGAGGGAAAACTGAATTGGAAGAAATCAGAGAAGGAGACAAACCATGAGAGACTCTTAACTCCAGGAAAGAAACTGAGGGTTACAGAAGGGAGGAGGGTGGGGGGATGGGGACACGTGATGTGATGAGCGCTGGGTGTTAGACGCAACTGATGAATTGTTGAACACTACGTCTGAAACTAATGATGCACTATGTGTTGGCTAATTGAATTTAAATTAAAAAATATATACATAAGACATAAAAAGTACAATGGGCAGGAAGGGGAGAATGTGGAATTATGTTATTGCAAGTTTCTCACTTGCCCGTGCCTCACTGTAATTGTATCTAAAGGCAGACTATGACGACTTGAAGATGCGTGTTACAATTTCTAGGGCAACCTGTAACACAATACCTAGACAAGTCAGCACAGGAGATAAAATGGGATATTAAAAATAAGTGATTCGGTGTGCCTGGGGGGGCTCAGACTGTTAAGCATCTGCCTTCAGTTCAGGTCCTGATCTGAGAATCCTGGGATCCAGCCCAGTGTAGGGCTCCCAGCTCCGTGGGGAGTCTGCTTCTCCCTCTGCACCCCCCCACTTGTGCTTGCTCTCTCTCTCTCTCTCAACTGAATAAATAAAGTCTTTAAAAATAAAAAATATGTGATTCACCCAAAAGAATTCGAGAAAGGAGGAACAGAGAACAAGATGCAAATGGTGTAAATAAAACTAAAATTCCGAGATGGGAAGTTTAAACTACAAAACAAAGAGCATTACTAGAAATAAAAAGAGACATTTCATGATGATAAAAGACAAATTCATCGAGAAGGTATAGCCATCCTAAACCTGAATGTACCTAATAAGAGAACTTTAGGGCCACCTGGGTGGCTCAGTTGGTTAAGTGACTGCCTTCGGCTCAGGTCATGATCCCAGGGTCCTGGAATTGAGCCCCGCATTGGGCTCCCTGCTCAGCGAGGAGCCTGCTTCTCCCTCTCTGACTTCCCCTGCTTGTGTTCCCTCTCACGCTGTCTCTGTCTCTCTCTCTCTGTCAAATAAATAAATAAATAAAATCTTTTTAAAAAATTTAAAAAAAAGAGAACTTAAAAATCTTGAAGTAAAAATTGACAGAACTAAAGAGAGACATAGAATGTGCATTTTATTCAGTCACTGAACCAGCCCTTGCTTTTCCCAAAGCGAAATTTATTTTTAAATGAAATTCAATAAGTATGTAATTAAGAGGTCATATTATTAGCCTTTTAGGATACATACTGTGGCACTGATTTCAAGATATGTGCATTGCAAACATCTGATTATCACGCATTATTATTTTTTCCTGGACTCCTTATAATGCTCCTAAAGTTCTGCTGTGATGTTCTTTCTTCTCATCCAGTCATTTTCTCCTAAGTGGTATTGTTTGATCTTCCAGACTCTTGTATTAAGAGGTTGCTTGGGGGGCGCTTGGGTGGCTCAGACAGTTAAGCGTCTGCCTTCGGCTCAGGTCATGGTCCCAGGGTCCTGGGATAGAGCCCCGCATCGGGCTCCCTGCTCCTTGGGAGCCTGCTTCTCCCTCTGCTTCTCTCTCTCTCTCTCTGTCTCTCATGAATAAATAAATAAAATCTTAAAAAAAAAAAAAAAAAGAGGTTGCTTGGTTCTCTGGCATATTTAATTCCTTCCAATATTTCTACAGGCATTGGCAATTTTTAAACAGTTCAGTGTTTTATTGGCCCTCAGAGCTTCCTAATGTTACATGTTCTCCAAAATATCACAGGAGCGACACGCGCAGATTAATAAGCACCGCAAGTTGGCCAAGTCCTGTTGATGAGCAGAATCATCTCCAGTGGAAGTGGGTTATTCACTGCTTCTTCTTGTCAAAGAGGAGAGTGGATTTGCATGCTTGATGACCATGGTCATTTTGCTGCTTTCCCACTGAGATGCTTCATACAGAGGGGGCACTGGCCGGGGGAGGGGGTAAAAGTCAGCCACAAAACTCTGGCCCCACCAGGGGTGTCTCCGGTCAGCCACAGCAAAGCTCCAGAGTCTGGGCAACACATAGAGTCACAGGGCCTGCCTTACAGGGAGAAAACTGGGAGGGAAGAATTGGGATAATATTCCATTAAGAGTATTCTTAAATTTTAATGGATTTCAATACATTTAATGCAATGAATAATTTATTCTGGAGCCCTAAAAGAGATTTGGAAGAAAAGTTGGCAGAACTTGCTTTTGTTCTGACGGCCTGTGCATGTCCTCTCTTCTGTGCCCAGAAGGCTTCTATCCCTCTTTCTTCTCTTCTTTTTATCCCTTTAACAATACAAACAGCACTCACCGTTATGCCTTGCATTGTTTTAAAGACATCTCATTTAATACCAACAAGAACCTGCGATTATTCCCCCATCTTTTGGAAAAACTGAGGCCGAGGTTGTTTTAGTAACTTGGACAAGGTCACATAGTCGCTGCCTAAGCCCCGTGATCCATATCCAGTTTGTGATTCTAGAGCCATGGCTCTTAACCCTTGGGGCTTTAGGGAGTAAGCACCCCACTCCTCTTCCTTAGCCTCCTACTGATAGGGCCTCCACTGGGGTTTCAGTTGAAGAGGAGACCATTTGCTGAGATGTGGCAGGGCAAAGCCCTGTGCACCAGCCCCAGTGGGCGTGCTTGGAGGAGCAAGTCCCAGGGTCTAGGCAGTCTTCCTGGAGGCAGAGACGGAGTCTACAAGGTCACAGATGCAACCAGGGCCGCAGCTCCCCCAAGAGGAGCAGGAACAGTCCACTCCTCACCCTCTGAGATCTGCCAGGGTGAAGCTGCAGCGCCTCAGGGTCCAATCCCTCAGGACATGGGACAGCATGAGGACTCAAGGAGGTAGAAATGGGAAACGCCACGCAGAAACCCACGGAGAAGGACGTCAGGAGAACAAACTCCAAACCACGGGCTTCATTCTGATGAAGCTGGAGTGGAAAGCATGGCTTACAGTATGGTCAGATGGACCACTCCTACCTGCCCCTAAACTGGACCTAGCCCCATTCTGCAGAAGTTGCCCAGGCGAGGGCAGGGCTCGCTGCATGGGAGGACAGACCGTGCATCGGAGCTGGAGCTGAGCAGTCCACCAGGTCATTCTTCCCCTTGGGACAAGAGAGCAGGTGTGCCAGGGACCCTGCACCTTCTGCCTCACAGTGAAAGTGTTCCTGACGCTTTATCCAGGGCCCTTTTCCCATCGTCCACATGTTCCCAGGATGCCCTCCTCCCTTCCTTGGCTCCATCTGGGCTCCAGGTCCAGCTGTGCCATTGGCTACTAGTATGATCCGAGATCTTTTTCATTTATAAAATGGGAGAGTAAGGACGCCTGCCTCCCCAGATGATCCCACTCATGTACTCAACAGATATGTGAACATCAATCACACGATACAGCCGTGAAGACAGGTCATCCGTGGGGAAGATGGACCTTACATGATGCAACTGAATATTCCATCACATTTTCTAAAAGGTCATAAAAGAGAAGTACAGGTGCAGAGAGGGTAATGGACGGTGCCCTGTCCCAGCCTGTGGGCAGAGAGGCTTCCATAAAGGGGGGGAGCTGAGCTCTTGGGCAAGAAGACGCACAGCAGAGAAGGGAGGGTGGTGAACAAGGCAGAGGCAGCGAAGGCACGAGGCCCTCTGCAGTATGGTCAGATGGACCACTCCTACCTGCCCCTAAATTGGACCTAGCCCCATTCTGCAGAAGTTGCCCAGGCGAGGGCAGGGCTTGGGGTAACCTTCTTACGCAGCAGGCGAGACTTGTGTTTATGTGGCCCGCGTTGGCGTCATTAAAACAAATGTCAAGTACAACAACCGATCAGAATTACAGGGGCCTGTTGGGGTGACCCCCCTCCCCGGACATGGCATAGATTCTGAAGCCTGGGAGCCCTGCAAGTGTCCCTCGAGAGATTCAAAAGGAGGACGTAGGGAAAGATATCCAGCCCAGGGTTCACATTGACAGGAAACCAGGAAGGGTGTTCACGTGGACTTCTCCATGGGAGATTTTTTCAAATTGGGTCTTGAAGATGTTTCTTTCTCCACAGCTGCAAGGCAGAGGGAACATCTCCTTCATTTATTTCTTAGACTTTTTTTTAACTATGAAGACTTGCATTTTTAAGGCCAGACTCTGGAATTTCTTTAGTTAGCATTATAAACCAAAGGCAGATGCACAGAGATGACCTTGGCTGAAGAAATGAAGAGCCCGAGGAGGAGCTGAGGCAGCAGGAGTGACGTGTGCAACAACGCCCTGCCTTCTTCCACGGTGTCCCCGCAAGCCGGGACCAAGGGGGCCACCAGGTTCAGCAGTGGGAAGGCCGGCGTCAGAGCTGGCTTTGGAGAACGGGGAGGCGCAGAACTCAGGTTTCCTGGGGCTCTGGTGACCCGCGGTCGTCTGTCCACAGTTCAGAGTGGGCCCATGCCCGCTTGCTCAGAGCCCCCGGCCCAGTGAGCAGAGATTGTCAGCCTGCAGACCTCCCTTCACAACACCACACTGGGGACGTGCCCACAGGTGGAGGGAGAGGTCCCTTTTCCTGGGCCATCCATCTTGTCGAGAATCCTCTGGTTCATTTTCCTCCTCTTCCTCATCTGTCTGGGGTTGTACATGCCTGTGCAGACGCACAACGAAGGTACTTGGGGGTGGGTGGTGGGGGAGTCAGGGCACTCAGCCATTCTGCGCGTAACGCGGAATTCATAGCCCTGCCTTCAGCCCCACGTCTCCCCCGCTTTGGGCTCCACCTGTACTCCCAGCTGTCACCCCAGCCTCCCCCGCCCCCACCATCTTTTATAAACGTGCAGAAATGAAATCCCTTGCTGCTGGTAGCCCCTCTCCTGTTCTCTTCTTTCTTGTAGATTTATTTTAATTCCTTTGCTTTATGTTAGTGGAGCCTCAGGAGGGAACAGAGATAGATGTGTGTGACTGACCTTCCGTGTTGGACTAGAAGCCTGTGGGTTGGCTTTCAGCGAGGAAGCATGGTGTTTCTCTGTGGCTCTGGAGCAGGGGTCCTTGCATCGTCTGGGGGAATGGTAACAGGCTTGAATCGGAGAAGTCAGCAGAGGTGGCAGAGCCAGCAGGAATGGAGTTGATAAGACTTAGGATGTGGGGAGCAGGGGAAGTCAGGGTGAGTCAGGCCTGAGTGGGTGGTGGGGGCCGTGAGAAGGGGGTGCAGTGGGAGGAAGCAAGAGTCCAGTCCGAGCTTGTGGAACTGGAGAGTCTCTGCCACATCCACAGGGAGCACCACACGGGTAAGTTCAGCCGACTGAGCTCAGAAGGGAGGTCACGGGGGGCCTCGGTAGGTACTCAGGAAATGGCAGCTGTTATCAGTGCTCTTGGGAGGGACGTAACTGGGTGCAGGTGTGTGTATCCCTGCCTGTGCACGTTTCTGAGGCTCAGTCTGATTCACTGCCTCCCTCGCAGCCCCCCCACAGCACTCGCCTCCCCTGAATGGGCGTGAGCTCGTGGCAGGCACCACTCCCCGCTGGCTGGACCTCCTCTCGGGGCCCAGGAGCTGAGTGAGTGGACAGCCCTGAGCTGAGGACCTTATCTGCCCTCAGGGCCCTGCTTCCTCCTGAGGCCGCAGATGCAGCCGAACCAGCACCTGTGGTCTGACCGGGGCCGTGGTGGCCCCGCAGCTGGGCGCGGGAGCGGCGTGGGCCTCCGCCTCTCTGTCAGATCCCTGTCCAGAGAGTTCTAACTATGCATTCAGGACTCCAGGAGTGGTTTTCTAGGGGAAATTTGAATAAAGAGCTCAAGGACTAACCTGCTTTCCTATGAGAAAAGTGATTAACTTTCATACATTGCTGGTGGGTGAACACGAGGCAGCCACTGTGGAAAGTAGTCTGGTAGTGCCTCAGAAAAGTGAAACAAGGGCACCTGGGTGGCTCAGATGGTTAAGCGTCTGCCTTCGGCTCAGGTCATGATCCCAGGGTCCTGGGATCGAGTCCCACATCGGGCTCCCGGCTCGGCGGGGAGCCTGCTTCTCCCTCTGACCCTCTCCCCTCTCATGCTGTTTCTCTCTCGCTCGCTCTCTAAAAAATAAATAAATAAAATCTTTAAAAAAAAAAAAGAAAAGAAAAGAAAAGTGAAACAAAGTTACCATATGACCCAGCAGTTCCACTCCGAGGTATCTACCCCAGAGAAATGAAAACCTCTGTCCACAGGAAGACCTGCACATGAGTGTGCACATCACCCAAAGGCCCTCGGCAGAAAAGGCCGGCAAACAGTGGTCCCTACGGCAGAGTAGTTAGTATTCAGCCACCTGTTACTACATGGATGAACCCTGAAAACGTCACACTGAGTGAAAGAAGCCAGTCACAAAAGACCACATATTCTGTGATTCCATTTATACATGTGACATGTCAAGAACAGGCAAATGTATGGAAACAGAAAATAGACTACCAGTGGCCAGGAGTTGGGACATGAGGAGAGTGGAGAGTGACATGACAGGTATGGGGTTTCTTTCTGGAGTGATGAGAATGTTCTGGAATGAGTAGTGACTGTTGACAGAGCATGTGTGAATGTACTGAAAAGCCCTGAAGTTTGTACCTTTAAAGGGTGAATTTTATGGCCTGTAAATATATCTCAATAGTAAAACACCAACAAAGAAAAGGGTAAAAGGAATTATTGACTCCCCCTAACAATTTCTGTAACTAAAGTTAAAACATGGATGGAAATATGGGTACAGAGTTTGGGATGATGAAAGAGTTCTGGAAATAAGTCATAGTGATGATTATGCAACATCATGAATGTACACAATGCCACCAAGTTCTACACTTGGGCACGGTTAAAATGATAAATTTTAAGTTATGTATATTTTACAAAAGAAAAAAAACACGAAGGGAATTGATTATACCTTAAACGAGTGTCTTCGTCACTTGCTGGGGGGACACTAAGAAATACCAAGCTTTTCGGCTGGAGATTTACTGGCTCTACATCTGAGCCTGACGGGCCCCGGGACCCCGTCCGAGACTGGCTGCCTGTGTGGGCCTCCCTCCTCTCTGCACCTCATTCTCTCCTAAACCAAACTGCTTCTCTGCCTGCCTTGTGGGCCTGGCCACTGGAAGGTCAGTAGGCTTCCGGCCAGCCTGGAGATCCCCAGGAAGTACGTCTTTGGCCCAGGCTGTGTCTCTGCTTCCAAGAACTTGATGGCGGGTTAGGGTCTGCACTTCTCCCCTGGTCCCCTCTCGGGCAGCTGCCCCACTGTGTGCTGGAACTGTTTCCCTGCATCTGTGTCATCACTAAGTATGGTCAGACTTCATCTTTGCCGGTCTACTCTGTGGAAAGTGAGGTGGCCTTTACTTGCATTTTACAGGACTAAGAAGGTTCTATGAATTAGCCATTCCAGTTTCCCCTTCTAGAAATTATGTTTATATCCTCTGCCCAGTTTTCTATTTTTTCTTAATGACTTGTAGAGGTTCTTTATATATTCTGGGTATTACCCCATTTCTCCTTTATATGCCCAGTGTATAGTTTTTAATTGTCTCTTGAATTTTTTTTTTAAAGATTTTATTTATTTATTTGAGAGAGAGAATGAGACAGAGAGAGAGAGCATGAGATGGAGGATCAGAGGGAGAAGCAGACTCCCTGCCGAGCAGGGAGCCCGATGCGGGACTCGATCCCGGGACTCCAGGATCATGACCTGAGCCGAAGGCAGTCGCTTAACCAACTGAGCCACCCAGGCGCCCTGTCTCTTGAATTTTTTATGATGCTTTTTATAATACAGGATTTTAAAACTATGATGCAGACTACTTTATCATTCATTCCTTATTATGGTTTGTATTGTGTGTGTCTTTTCATTAATACTCTCCTATTTGCAGAAACCTGTACTCGCCTTTGTTTTCTTTAATTGTACTTAAGATTTGGGGTTTTTTTGTTGTTGTTCATGTTTAGGCCTTTAATCCATCTGGGCTCTGATCTTGTTATTTTGTGACACATAAAAACCAAGGTCTAATTTGATTCCTTCCAGCGTGGCAAGCCTGTGATCCCAGTGTAGTGTCTGGGAATGTCTGCACTGTTCCCATGGCTTTCTGTCTGTCAGAGAGCAAGGTGTGTTGGTGCGGGGCTGCCGCCAGGCTTTCCATTCCATTCCATACAAGTGTTTATCCCTCCACAATATCTTGTTTTATGTTAATTTGTCTCTGTTTTTGTGTATGATACAAAGTAGACACTTAACTTTATAGTTTCCCAAACAATTCCAACCCTGCATAGATTTGAGATGCCAGGTTATTGACTGTGTTTTCATAGGTACTACGGCCTGTTGGGGGCTTTCTGTTTTCTTCTGTTGACTTCTCTGTTTCTACATCAGTGTCAGTATTGACCTTCCGCGTATATCCTCACTGCTCACCCTCTTTAACATCTTCTTGACTATTCTCATTGGGGTTGTTTTTCAGGTGAAACTCAGCATCACTTTATAAAGTTTTCACCCCCAAATCCCACTGGTACTTGTGTGAAACTGCACTAACACACTCAGCGTGGGGGCGTTGACATCTGCCAGTGTGTCACCTCCTGTCCGAGAGCGTGGCTCATCTTCCACATATCCTCACATCCCTTCCTTCATGAAGATCTGGCACATTTCTTCTCAAAATTATTGTCAGGTATTTGGGGTTTTTTTACTGCTATTTGGAAGATCCTCACATTATTGCTTGTGGAGTTCCATATGCACCTAGCAGCCCCAGCTTACTGATTGCTTCTGTTTGGATCTTCAGTTTCGGTAGTTTTCGTTTGCTTGCTTGCTTGATCTACACATTTCTGAAAGGAGTATGCCAGAATCTCCCATTATAATTGCTGATCAGTTTTTTTCCCAGTGGTTTGGTAAGTTTTTTCTTAAGAGGTTTTGAGGCTGAATTGTTTGTTAGGTGTTTGTATGTTCACGATGCATCTATCTTCTTGTCTTACTTTCAACAGAATATAATCTCCTTCTTTGTCCTTTATGACTTTTTCTTGGTTTAAAATAAATTTTTATCAATATTGAGATTTCTTTTGGAGAGCATATTTGTCTTGTATATCTTTTCCTGTTCTTTTATTTTTACCTTTCTCTGTCTTTCTGTACATAATATTAAAAAAATTTTTTTAAGTAGGCTCCATGCCTAGCGTGGAGCCCAACACGGGGCTTGAACTCATGACCCTGAGATCAAGACCTCAGCTGAGATCAAGAGTCAGATGCTTAACTGACTGAGCCAACCAGGCCTGAGCCACCCAGGCACCCCAATATTAAAATTTTTAAATTCAATCTGTGAGTCCCATTCTCTTAATTGGTGAATTAGTTCACATACATCTGTAATAGTTACTCATATATTAAGCCTTTTCTGTCTTAGGTTTTCAATGTACTGTGTTTTCTTTTCTTTCCTATTTTCAATTGAATAGGTCATATTTTCTTCTGCTAGTTTGAGATTTTGTACTTAAATTTTTGCAAGCAGTCTGGACATAACCTTCCTTTCTTTTAATTTCCTTGTCAGATTTTTGAGTCAGGAAGTATTTCTTCTTTTTCATTCTCTGGAAGAGTTTATATAAAAGTGGTCCTGTTTCTTCCTCAAATGTTTAGAGGAAATCATCAGTGAATTAGCTGGGACTGTGATTTTTTTGTGTGGGATTAAACTTATTTAATAGACATATGATTCCTCAGATTTTCTGCTCCTCCTTGTATTAGTTTCAGTATATTGTGTTTTATGGTGAATTTGTCCATTCCATCTATATTTCCAAATTTATTGGCATGAGGTTGCTCATATTAGCCTCTTTTTTTTATCTTGATGACTGTAGGGTCTGGAAGGACACTCCCTCTTCATTCTCAGTATTGGTAATTTGTGCCTTCTCGTTCTCATTCTTATTCAGGTTTCCTAAGGACTTACTGATTTTATTAATCTTTTCAAAGAACCAATTATGTCATTGTTAAATTTCTTTATTGTATGTTTGTCCGTTGTATTAATGCCTTCTCTTTATTATTTTTTCTTTCTACTTTCTTCGGATTTATTATGTTGTTCTTTCTTTTTCCAACTACTTGTGATGGATATTTAATCATTGATTTTCAGCCTTTCTTCACTCTAATATGGATTTAAAGCTATAATTTTCTTTCTAAGCATGACTTTAGCTGTATCTCATAAATTTTGATATGTCTATTTTCACTATCATCCAGCTGAAAATATCTTGTAGCTTCCATTGTGATTTCTTCTTTGACCCAAAGTGTAGAAGTAAAATGCTTAGTTTCTAAGTATATGAGCATTTTCTAGTTTTTGTTGTTATTGCTGCTGATGATTTTTAGCTTAATTCCACCACAGTCAAAGAACATTCTCTGGAGGAATTATATTCTTTGAAACGTGTTTTCAGTGGCTTTTCAGAACAGCATGAGGTCTGTTTTGCCGTTGTGCATTTGATGAGGATGTATACCCTCTGGCCACTGGTACAGTATTCTGCGTATGTCAATTAGGTCAAGTTTGTAGACATGTTGCTCACATCTTCTGTGTCCTTACTGATATTTGAGCGGTTGTTCTACTAGCTATTAGAGAGTTAAATTAGTTTCCTGTTATCATTACAGATTTGTCTATTTCTCCTTTCGGTTCTGTCAATTTTTGCTTCGTAAAATTTTTGGAGCTATATTATCAGACATGTTTAAACTTACAACTATTTTTTCTGATATAAGTGCAGCTAAGCCAACTTTCTTCTGGTTGGAGCTTGCATGTTCTTTTCCCCATGCTGTTACTATACTTGTGATTTTTCTGTGCCCTTATATTTAAGGTGTATCTTCTGTAAGTGGCTCATAGTTCTAGTCTAGTCTAACTATTATATTCTTTTAATGAGAGAGTCAGTCTTTTACATGTAAAAGTGGAAACAGAGCTTTGGATGTTGGGATGAGGAACAAAATGCCCCACAGACATACCCTTGGCCAACTAGCAACAGTGGTCACAGTCACGGTGGGTACCCAGAGGCCAGGGTATGCAAAAGGTCAGAGGTTCTCTAATTTAAGGAAGCCCAAACTAGATTCCTGTTCAGCTGGCGAGAAGTGGGAAAATGGAAAGGGATCTGTATAAAAACGATGTAGGTGAAATTCTACCTAAATCCTTTGTTGAACCAGTGCCTGAGTTTGCCATCCATGCCATCTAGGCAGCTGAGACGGAGGAGTGAGGAGTGGTACTTCTTGGTTTGTGGCCACATCACTCCCATTTCTGCCCTGCGGTCACACGGCCTCCTCACTGTGTGTCCTCCCTCCGCCTCCCCCTTACTAGGGCACGGTGATGGCATTCAGTATAATCTTCTCATCTCAAAAGCGTTAACTTAATCATGCTGCAAAGATCCTTTTTTCCATATAAGGTAACAGTCACAAGTTCTAGGGATTCAGTGGGCCATTATTCAGACCACCACAACACATGAACCATAAAGTATTTAAGATGTGTACACAATGAGACCAGATTTTGGAAACAAAAAGAGAAATCATAGGAATCAAAAGTGTGTGCACAAGAGACAGAGAGAAGGAATGAGAAGGAGTGGAAATGCCAGTAGCCACCAGAAGGTGAAAGAAGCGAGGAATGGACACTTCCCCTTGAGCATCAGCAGAAGTGGGATCTGCTGCCCCTTGATTTTGGCCCAGTGATTCAGATTTCAGACTGCTGATCTCCAGAACTATGAGGGAATAAACATCCCTTGTTTTAAGCCACCAAATTTGTGGTAATTTCTTATAGCAGCCAAAGGAAACTAACATATAAGCCAAACTCTAAATTCTTTCAGGCTCTAGGTATGTTAGTTCATGGGACATCTGCTCTGTATCTACTTATTAGCAGCCACTTTGCAAGTAAGATCTTATACTTTTTTTTCCTGGTATGCAAGGTGACATAATGCAGGTGACATTATTCCCTGTCATTGTATTGAAGCCCAACCGTGTGGAGGCAGAGAAACTTGCTCTTCACAAAGGCCCTAGAGGCTCCCCAAACCTGGAATTGGTGATGGGAGACGTAGGGTGCTGTTCAGTGGGGAGAACCCACATTAAAAACCGGGAGACCAAGGCCCATCAGTTGAAAATCTGCATGGCTGTGTCAGTACTGGACACATTAGACTTCAGGACAAGGAATATTCCCAAGCACAGAGAAGGACTTTTCATAAAGAAAAACAAGTCCTCAGAAGAGGGTTTCAGAGCCATGAAGCAAGCCTGACAGGCCTGAAGGGAGAGACAGACAGACCCACAAGCGGGGCTCGAGATTTCAGCACTACGTTCTCTATAATTGTCAAGAACAAGTACAGGGAAAATCAGAAGCTGGATAACATTATCCACCAGCAACCACAGAATGTGATTCTAAGTGCACAAGGAAGCATTCATCAAGAATCAAGTCTCAATAGGGTTAGAAGAATTGAAATCAAGTGAATATGTCCTATAAAATGGTGGAATTAAATTAAGAACAAAAAATATATGTAAGAAATTTCCAAATATCCGGAAGATGAAGGATATATTTCTAAACACATGGGTCAAAGAAAAAAGTCACAAGGGATATTAGAAAGTATTTTAAGCTCAGGGCGCCTGGTTGGCTCAGTTGATGGAGTGCACGACCCTCAGTCTCAGGGTTGTGAGTCCGAGCCCCACATTAGGCATGGAGATTACTAAAAAAAAAAAAAGGAAAAGAAAGAAAAAAGAAAACTTTTTAAAAAAAGAAAATATTTTGAGCTAGATAAAAACACAACATGTCAGAAATTATGGGATGCAGCTGAAGAAGTACTCAGAAATTTGTGGCATTAAATGCTTATATTAGAAAATAAGAAAAGTCTACAATAAATTATCAAAGCTTTAAGCTTCCACCTTAAGAAGCTAGAAAAAGAAAAGCAACTTAAATCCTTAGTAGAAGGAAGATAGGAGGTGCAGAAATCAATGTAATAGAAAACAGAAAAATAGAGAAAATCAAAGAAACCCAAAGCAGGGTTTTTGAAAAAATGAATAAAACTGATAAACCCCTAGGGAGACTGGTGCAGGGTGGGGGTAGGGAGCAGCAATATCAGGAATGAAAAAGGGCACATCAACATGAACTCTACAGATATTAAAAGAATACTAGGGAAATAAAATTAACAACTTTATGTCCATAAGTTTGATAGCTCAGATTTCTTGAAAGATACAAATTACAAAAACTGATAAAAATATGAAACAACTTGAAAGCTTTTTATCTATTAAAAGTTGAATTTGTAATAGAAACCTTCCCAGTGCTATATGACTTCACTAGTAAACTCTATCAAACATTTAAGAAAGTAATTCCATCCTTTATAAATACTTTCAGAAAAGATAAGAAGAGTGAATATTTCTCCAGTCTTTTTTTTTTTTTTTTAAGATTTTATTTATTTGACAGAGAGAGACACAGCGAGAAAGGGAGCACAAGCAGGGGGAGTGGGAGAGGGAGAAGCATGCTTCCCGCTGAGCAGGGAGCCCAATGTGGGGCTCGATCCCAGGACCCTGGGACCATGACCTGAGCCGAAGGCAGACGCTTAATGACTGAGCCACCCAGGTGCCCCTCTCCAGTCTTTTTATGAGGCCAGAATTACCTTGATTCTAAACAAAGATATTGCACAAAGAGAAAACTGCAGACCAGTAGACCTCATGACCATAGAGGCAAAAATTCTTCACAATATTAACAAATCAAATCTAGCAATATAAAAAAAGGACAGTACCTCATGACCAATTGAAGTTTATCCAAGGAATGCACCGTTAATTTAACACTCAAAAATTAATCAATGTAATTCATGATATTAAGAGAATAAAGGAGAAAAACCACGTAATTATCTCAATAGATGCAGACAGGGATTTGACAAAATTCAAGATCTATTCATTATAAAAATATAAAAATTTTTAGTGAGCCAGAAATAGAAAGGGGATTTCCTCAATATGATAAAAGGCATAGATGAAAAACCTGTAGCTAGCATCTTAGTTAGTGGTGAAAAACTCAGTTATTTTTCCAAAGAATGGAGCAAGTCAAGAATGTCCACTCCCACAACTTCTATTCAACATTGTGCCAGAGGTTCTTTTTTTTTTTTTAAAGATTTTATTTATTTATTCATAAGAGACAGAGAGAGAGAGAGGCAGAGGGAGAAGCAGGCTCCCCGCTGAGCAGGGAGCCTGATGCGGAACTCGATCCCAGGACCCTGGGATCATGACCTGAGCCGAAGGCAGACGCTTAACCATCTGAGCCACCCAGGCGCCCTGTGCCAGAGGTTCTAACCAGTGCAATAAAGCAGAAGTAGACAATAGTAAAAATAAAGGGGATGCAGTTTGGAAAGAAAGAAGTAAACTATCTTTCTTTGCAGACAGCATCATCGTGTGCACAGAATATTCTGAGAGATTGACAAAAGATGCTACTAGAACCAACAAGAATATTTAGCAAGGGCATAGGAAACAAAGCTAATGTATAAGAATCAATGGTATTTAGGGGCGCCTGGGTGGCTCAGTCAGTTAAGCATCTGCCTTCGGCTCAGGTCATGATCCCGGGGTCCTGGGACCAAGCCCCGCATCGCCTCTGGGCTCCCTGCTCAGTGGGGGGTCTGTTTCCCCCTCTGCCCCTCCCCCTGCTCATGCTCTCTCTCACTGTCTCGCTCTCTCTCACTCTCTCTCAATTAAAGTCTTTTAAAAAAAGAATCAATGGTATTTATGTATAGTAGCAATAAACAATTGAAAAAAAATTTTAAAGCAAAACAATACAATTAAAATATCATCCAAAAGCCTAAGATACTCAGGGATAAATTTAACAAAATATGTGTGTGACCTGCACACTGAAAACTACAAATATTGCGAAGAGGAATTAAGACCTAAACAATGGAGAGACATATACTGTGGTCAAGTTGCCCCAAATCAACCTGTAAATTCAGCATGATCCTGGGCGCCTGGGTGGCTCAGTCGTTAAGCATCTGCCCTCGGCTCAGGTCATGATCCCAGGGTCCTGGGATCGAGCCCCGCATCGGGCTCCCTGCTCCGCGGACAGCCCGCTTCTCCCTCTCCCACTCCCCCTGCTTGTGTTCCTGCTCTCGCTGTCTCTCTCTGTCAAATAAATAAAATCTTTGGAAAAAAAAAAAATTCAGCATGATCCCAATCAAAATCCTAGCAGGATTTTCTTGCAGAAATTAACAAACTAATTCTAAAATTTATATGGAAATGCAAAGAGCCTGGGATAACCACAATTTTGAAAAGGGAGAACAAATTTTGAAGAATTTTACCTGACTTCAGAACTTGCTATAAAGCCGTAGTAATCAAAACAGTGTGTTATCAGTATAAGAATAGATACATCAATTATTAAAACAGAACAAAGTCCAGAAACAGACCCTCACGTATATGATTAATTCACTTTCAACAGAGGTGCTAATGGAATTTGGTGGGGTAAAGAATAATCTTTCCAGTGATGCTGGAGCACCTGGATATCCACTTAGAAAAAATGAGCTTTGATTCTTACCTCACATCATATACACAAATAAACTCAAAATGGATCATAGATCTAAACATAAAAGTTCAAACTATAAACATTCTAGAAGAACACAGAGAAAAAATCCTTTCATCTTTGGGACAAAGATTTCATAGAAAGGACACCAGAGGCACCAGCTACTTAATTGAAAAATCAAAATTTAAAAGACCTGCTCTAGTACAACACCAGTAGACAATGAAAAAGCAAGCAACAGACTGGGAGAAAATATTCACAGTACACATCTCTGACAACAGATGACTGTCCAAATGTATACAAAACTCTTACAACTCCATGATAGGAAGACAACCCCCAAAAGATTTAAGCAGACACTTCATAAAAGAAATGCCAATAAGCACATGGAAATATGTTCAATATCTAGTAATCATGGAAATGCAAATTAAAACCACAATTAGATACCTCTCCATACCCACAAGAATGGCTAAAACTAAAGAGACTAATAATCACTGTTGGCAACGATGTGAAGCAACCACAACTCTCATAAGGTGCAGCTGGGAGTGTAAAATTGTCAACCATTCGGGAAAAAATAAACCTTTCTTATAAGGTAAACACACATTTAACATACAAGCCAGCAATTCCACTCTTAGGTATTTATCCAAGAGAAATAAACATACACGTGTAAACAAAGACTTGTGTCAAAATTCCTACTAGCTGTATTCACAGTAGTCCTAACTTAGAAAAATCCATGTCTATCAACAGATGATTGATACGCAAATTTTTCAAAGGAAAACTATCAGCAAGGAAAAGAACTAAGGATATACACAGCAATGCAATCTCAAAAATATTATGCTATCCCGGGCGCCTGGGTGGCTCAGTCGGTTGGGCGACTGCCTTCGGCTCAGGTCATGATCCTGGAGTCCCGGGGTCGAGTCCCGCATCGGGCTCCCTGCTCAGTGGGGAGTCTGCTACTCCCTCTGACCCTCCTCCCTCTCATGCTCTCTGTCTCTCATTCTCTCTGTCTCAAATAAATAAAATCTTAAAAAAAAAATATTATGCTATCTGGCATGAAAATAGACACATCAATTAATGGAACAAGATAGAGAGCCCAGAAATAAACCCATGCTTACATGGTTGATTAATCTATGACAGAGGAGGCAAGAATGTGCAATGGGAAAAAGACAGCCTCTTCAACAAATAGTGTTGGGAAAACTGGACAGCCACATGCAGAAGAATGAAATTGGTCCACTTTCCTACACCATACACAAACATAAATTCAAAATGGATTAAAGACCTACACGCAAGACCTGAAACCATAAAGCCCCTAAAAGAAAACACAGGCAGTAATCTCTTGGACACCAGCCTTAGCAACATGTTTATGGATATGTCTCCTGAGGCAAGGGAAGTAAAAGCAAAAATAAACTATTGGGACTACATCAAAATAAAAAGCCTTTGCACAGGAAAAGAAACCACCACCAAAATGAAAGGGCAACCTACTGAATGGGAGAAAATATTTGCAAATGATATATCTGATAAGGAGTTACTATCCACAATTTAAAGGAACTTATACAGCTCAACACTAAAAAATAACAATAATAATCCAATTTTTTAAATAGGCAGAGAACCTGAATAGACATTTTTCCAAAGAAGACGTGCAGATGGCCAACAGATGCGTGAAAAGATGCTCAACATCACTCACCATCAGGGAAATGCAAATCAAAACCACAACAAGATATCACATCCCACCTGTCAGAATGGCTGGAATCAAAAAGACAAGAAACAACAGGCATTGGTGAGAATATGGGGAAAAAAGAACCCTCGTGCACTGTTGGTGAAAATGTAATTTGGTGTAGCCACTGTGGAAAACGGTATGGAGCTTCCTGAAAAAGTTAAAAATAGAAATACCATATGATCTGGTAATTCTACTACTAGGTATTTACCAAAACAAAAGGAAAAGACTAATTTGAAGACACAATGCACCCCTGTGTTCATTGCAGCATTATTTACAATAGCATAAAGATATGGATGCTTCCCAAGTGTCCATCAATGGATGAATGCATAAAGATGTGGTATATAAAATATATACATATACTGGAATATTAGTCAAATATAAAAAAGAATGAAATTTTGCCATTTGTGACAACATAGATGGACCCAGAGGGTATTAAGTTAAGTGAAATAAGTCAGAGAAAGACAAATACCATATGATTTCACTTATATGTGGCATCTAAAAAAACAAAACAAATGAACAAACCAACAAACAAAAAAACTAGAAACAGACTCATAAGTACAGAAAACAAACGTGGCAGCCAGACAGGATGTGGATGGGGGGATGCATGAAATAGGTGAATGGGATTGAGAGGTACTAACTTCCAGTTATGTAATAAATAAATCACGGGATGAAAAGGACAGCACAGGGCATATAGTCAATGGTATTGTAATAACGCCGTCTGGTGACAGATGGTGACTACACTTAATTGCGGTGGGCACTGTGTAATGTATGGAATTGCTGAATCACTACGTTGCACATCTAAAACTAACATAACATTGTATGTCAACTATTCTTCAGTGATAAAAATTTTTAAACTATATTAAGCTGAGTGAAAGAAGCCAAACATAAAAGAGGATGTACCATATGCTTCCATTGATATAACATGTAAGGGAAATCTAATCCGCAGTGGCGGTAACTATATGTGCACCTGCTGGGGTTGCAGAATTGGGGGTGGTTTGACTTCAGAGGGCACAAGGCAACATTTTGGAGTGATAGGAATGTTCTGTATCTTGATTGTGCTGGTGGTGATACAGGTGTATACATTTTTAAAATTTCATTGGACTGGACACTTAAAATGGTGCAATTTGTCACGTGTTAACTATACTTGAATAAATTAGTTTTTAGAAACCAATAAAAGAAAACACCAGGAAACCTGGCCCTCTCTGCCGACCACACCAACCTCCACTCACAAGTCAGCCTTCAGCCTGCATCCCGAAACAGTCATCTTACTTTGTGTTCAGCTGCTTCACACTCTTCTCCTGCACCAGGAAGGGTCAGCTGACCTGGGCTTGGAGGGTGCAGGGGTGGCTCACTACCCCGTCACCCGAAAGCAGAATCCCTCAGAGTTACCAGGAGCCGGAGGCCCTGCCCCACTGCGGCCGGCGGAAATCCACACACTGAACTTGGCTTTTGCCTCTTGGCCATTTTCATCCTTCTTCCGTGGGAACATTGTGTTTCGTTGGGGTGTTAGCCCTTCATCTCTGATCCATATTATGAATATTTTCTCCTAGTTTGTTGTTTGTCTTTTGGCTTCGCTTATGGTATCTTAGGCCACACAAGAGACGTTTGGGTGGTGGCGGCGGCGGTAGTGATCTAGCCACCCTTCCTTTCTCCGCATCTAGACTTGAAGTCACGGTCAGAAAGCCTTCTCCTACATCCAGGTTACAGAGGAGCTTGCCGTGTTTTCTGGTGCCCTTCTCCACACCACTCTGCAGCAGTCCCAGAACCATGTACCAGGAATCCCGTCTTTGTTCCAGGGGATTTCTGCATGTCGTCGTCGAGTCTGGCCCTGAGCGCTCTGTCCTGCTCTGGTGCCCTGGCTCTTCACACGCCTACCACACCACCGCACTCTACAGAGCTTGCTGCCTGTGTTAATGTCTGGGCGGCTCTCCTGTTCGCGAGCCTTTACATCCCTCATGAATGTTAGCATCTAGTTCCAGGGAAAAGCTTGTTGGTATTTTTATTGAGACCGCATTAAATACACAAATGAGCGTAGGGAGAGCTGACATCTTGATGATCTTGAAACATTTCAGTCAAGAACAAGGGATGCTTTTCCATTCAATCACATCTACTTTTGTGTCTTTCAGGAAGTTTTAAAGGTTTTTCATATAGGTGTGACACATTTCTTGTTGTTTATTCCTAAGTATTTTTTCTTTTTCGTTGAAGTTGTAAATGAGGTCCTCTCTTCCATTGTATCTTCATTCTGTGGTTATTGGCATACATGAAGGCTATTGACTTGCTACGTTAATTTTATTTCCCACTACTTTATGAACTCATTGATTCTCTAGGGATTTCCAAAATACTACCTTGGCATCTGCAACTAGAGATAGGTTTCTTCAAATTTTCCAATTCTGATGTCTCTGATGATTTGGCTAATACTTCCAGAACAGTGTTAAATAGTATTGGAGGTAGTGAGGACCCTTGCCTTGCTTCTGACCTTAGTAAGAATGCCTCTGGTGTTTCCCCATATAGTAAAATGACAGCTTTAGGATTGGGGTGTGTGTTTTACAATTTTAAGGAAGTATCCAACTATTCCTATTTTCCCAAGAGTTTTTATTAGGAGTAGGTGTTGATCAATATTCATAGGAGGTAGGGTCTGTTATTTTCCTTTATTACACTCTATCTTGTTTTGGAATAACTGTTGTACATACTTAATAAAATACATTTCTCTTCATTTTCTATGCTCTGAAGCCATCTGGGCCTGGAGGGCTTTATAAGGTAGCTCCTCAATAATTTTCTGCTTCTTCTTTAGATATTCTTCTCTGGTCTGTTTAACTTTCGTCTCTACTGGGCCAATTTCTGTAACTGTGTTTTCTTTCTTTTTTTTTTAAGATTTTATTTATTTATTTGAGAGAGAGAATGAGAGACAGAGAGCATGAGAGGGAGGAGGGTCAGAGGGAGAAGCAGACCCCCCCGCCGAGCAGGGAGCCCGATGCGGGACTTGATCCAGGGACTCCAGGATCATGACCTGAGCCGAAGGCAGTCGCCCAACCGACTGAGCCACCCGGGCGCCCCTGTAACTGTGTTTTCTTAAGAAATGTCCATGTCCACCCAAGTTTTTAAATTTATTTGCATAGAGTTCTGCAAAATAACTTTTTAAGATTTTTTTAACTTCTTGCATATGTTTAGTTCCCTTCCTTTATTGTTTCTTATTTTGTATATCTGTGCTTGTTCCCTTTTGATTAAACCACCTAATGATTTGTCTATTCTATTTTTTACAGGAACCAGGATTTTTATTTATTAATTTGATCTAGTGTTTTGCTGTTCTCTACTTCATCAATTTCTGTTCCCATCTTTATTCTAGCTTTATTATTTCCCTCCTGTGTGTTCTTTTGATTTGCTTTGTTGTTCTTTTTCTTATTTTCTGAGTTGAAAACTTAGTTTATGTACAGTTGACTCATGAACAACACGGGTATGAACTGCATGGGTCCACTTACACAAGGACTTTTTTGTTTCAGGACAGTACTGTAGATGTATTTTCTCTTCCTTATGATTTTCTTTTTTTTTTAATACTAATAAATAACTAAAAGATTTTATTAGAATTTCAATAGTGTTTCCATTAATATACTTTTCCTGGTCCAAGATCCCACATTGCATTTAGTTTTATGTCTCTTTAGTCTCGTCTATCTGTGATAATTCTTTAGTTTTTCCTTGCTTTATGATTTCCTTAATAACATTTTCTTTTCTGTGACTTACTCTATTGTAAAAATACAGTATATGATACACATAACATGTGGAATGTGTGTTGATCGACTGTTTATGTCATGGGTAAGGCTTCCTGTCAACAGGAGGCTATAAGTAGGTAAGTTTTGGGGCAGTCAAAAGTTAAACATGGGTTTTTGACTGTGC
Organism: Mirounga leonina; assembly: GCF_011800145.1. Taxonomy (NCBI): domain Eukaryota; kingdom Metazoa; phylum Chordata; class Mammalia; order Carnivora; family Phocidae; genus Mirounga; species Mirounga leonina. Next base: position 80,342,043 of record NW_023270323.1, read on the forward strand.
AGGGATCTGCACCCCTAAACCCTGTGCTCTTCAAGGGCCAACTGTCCTTTCATTCTTTCACTGTTATTTATGTAAGTGTTTAGGGCTACAAAATCTCCTCACTGCTTTAAATATAATCCACTGGGTCTGACATACAGTGCTTTCAGTAGAAGTTATATAATTTCTGTTTGTATTTTTCTTCACCCAAAAGTCATCTGAAAGAAGTGCTTTTTGTTTTATTTCTAGGTAGATGAGATTTGGTTTGTTTGTTTTGTTTTGTTTTGTTCTGTTTTGAGGGGAGGGGCTTTGGGTTTAATTTTTAGTTTTCTTGCACTGTGATCAGAATGTTATCTTAATATTTCTGCTTTGTGCAACCTTTTGATGTTCTCTGTGTGTCCTAATGGATGATGGGTTATTGTGAGTGCCTGTATGTGCTCAGGAAGAAAGTATATTCTCTGTTACCAGAGCATGGTTTCTTTCTATGTCCATAATATCTATTGATTGATTATGCTGTTTGGATCTTGTCACACTTTGGGAAGAAGCAGGTTCTGGGAGAGTCTAATGCTGCTTTGTCAGACAACTCCTGACTCTACAGCACTGAGGAGAGGTCCACCTATGTGCTTGGTTGTGGGCGCCCTGCTCCAAAACGCTCCCTTCTTCCCTCCCTGCAGCTGCCATCCGAGGGTCTGTCTGAGCCCTTGTCACAGAGGGGGCTGGGCAAGAAACAGGGAAAGCCAGTCCCAGCAAGTTTCTCAGCAGTGTCTTTGCTGAGCAGGCTTGGAGCACCTGTAGGATTTCCCAAATAAAGGGAGGGAGGGGGGACGGTGACCTAGGAGTTGACACATATTTGTTCTGGGCATGAATGCATGTTGGCTTTTTGCTTCTCATCTAAATAAAGCTGTTAATGATATCAGGTTCAAGGGTGAGATAAACAAGTGGGCAACATATCTTAACACAGTGGAAAAAGCACAAAGGATACATTGGTACTTAGAAATCACGTGGTAAAAATTAGTGAGCTCTTAGACGCCAGTGAACATGGTAAAGTAGGCGTCTCTGAGGTTCTGTCCCCCCAGCAGAAACATCAAAAAATCAAGCAAAAACTGTCAGAACCAACTTTGTCAGAACTCTGAAAAACAGTCAACAGTTTACAGCAACCAAGGAATTGCTGAGTCAAGAAAAAGGCAATTGCAGACCGTGGAAGAGCTTTGTGGATTTGCCCTTGGCGCACCCCCGTGTGGGACCCAGGTGCCTGGCTTCAGAGGGAGCAAGCAGACCTTGCGTGCAAAGATCAGCATCTAGTCTGTTCTCACAGCAGACTGACAACAGGCATCGTCCCTCCTAACTCAGAACTCACTTGGGGCAGACAAGTGGGGGCACTGCTGGAGAACATCGTGAGCTGAACAGCATGCAGCTGCTGGAAGCACAGGATGACAGGCCAGGCAAATAACCGAGCACTGAAAGCTTGCGGGGAACAGCTGGGGAGAACTTGGGGACCAGGTGCTGGGGTGGTCCAGTCGGTGGAGCGTCCTACTCTTGATTTCAGCTCCGGTCGTGGTCTCCAGGTGGTGGGATCGAGCCCCACGTCAGGCTCCACACTCAGCAGGGAGTCTGCTGGAGATTCTCACTCCCTCTCCCTCTTTCCCTCCCACTCGTGCACACACACTCTCTCTCTCCCTCCCTCTAGAATAAATAAATCAATCTTAAAAAAAAAAGAAGAAGAAGAAGAAAAGCTGCTTGGGCACTCAAGGCTGCCTATGAACAGCAGAAAATTTAGAGAGCCATGTGCATGCCCGGGGCAGCTCACACACTCGGAAAAGACCCAAAAAGACCCCAGGCTCGCTTGGGGCTGGTGTCTAGGCCCAGTGTCAGCTGGAAGTGAAGGCTCCGGCAGCGCTGCCCACAGCCCAGAGCGGAGCCGACCCACAAAGATTGGGACAGGTTCCCTTTCCCTTTCTATTTCCCTCCTCCTCAATCTGAAGCGCCTGCTCTGTCAGAGATCCCTGTACACCTGAGCTGCAAGGCTGCATGCGGGCGGCCGGCAGGGAGGAGTGGCTCCAGGCGCCCACCAGCCCCTGGCCTGCTCCGACATGTCAGCTTTACCCTCTGCAGACCGCGGCGGTTCCTGCACCCGCAGGGCGGGCTCGCCCACCAGCCCCTCCATCTCTGCAAGGCAAGGCTGAGGCTGCTCATCTATCCTCCTCGGCCGTCAGAGGCGTCCACTGGGCTCCTAGGCCCAGGCCCCCGGGCCCCAGGAGCAGGCTTTCCTCAAGTTGGCTTGTACTCCTTTGGTGGAAGCACTTTGGGTTTTTGGTGTGCGACACCTGGGAATGTGGCCAGCTTGCACCTGCTAGGCCTCAGCGTCAGCCTCTGTGCGGAGAACCGTGCCGAGCCAGATGTGCAGGTGCTGAATTCCCCCTCCCCATGGACAGGTTTGAAATGGTTAAGAGCCTGCAGAGAAAGAGCTAAGACGGGTGGCAAGCGGCTTGGACTCACGCGGCCCCCTCTGCAGACAGGCCGCTGATGGGCCTGACCACATGCCACCTTTCCACGCAGGAAGGACATTGCCCCAGAGCGTGTGACCCATGCAGACAGAGAGCAGACCAAGAAGGTGCTGTACTCAGCGGTCTATGGAGCAGGTGGGCTGCAGGCCAGTCTCGGCGTCACCTGTAGGCCGGATGGAGCTGGCTCTTGTCCTGTGTCTGTGCCTAAGTGTGGCTGTGCCTTAGGGACATCATTCTTGGCCCCCAGAGCTCACTTCTGTGAGTTTGTGAGTGTCATTTACAAAACCCTGATGACATCTGTGATGCACCAGAAACCAGTCAGACCACCATCAGCTCCCTTAGCGCCTGGCCGGCTGAGAAGACAGAGGCGCAGAAGTGACTGTAGACCATGGTTGCCCAGCCAGGAGGGATGCTGCAGGGCTGAAGCCCGACCGTGTAGCCCCACGCCTACATCACACGGCTGTGCTGGGGGCCACTTCTGGGCTTTGAGATGCTCGTGGAGACCCCATCCTAACCTGACCTCCACCCCACCACCCAGGGCCTGAGGCCGAGCAGGCCTCCCTTCCTCTCCCTCCAACTTCCTGCCCGTGGCTTATTAAGTTCTGTTTAAACTCTTTTCTCACTCTACGTCATGCTGAACCAGTGGGACCTCACGTCCCCTCAGGACAGCAAGGGAGAGGGGGAGAAGGGGCTGTAGGCCGGCCAGCCCCTCCTGAAGGAAGGGCCCATCTGGCTGTGCAGACCGTCTTCTTTGGATCAGTCCTGTTTGAGCAGCAAGTCCTGTGCAAAGACACTGAGGAGAATTCATCTCCCTGCCACGGAGACCATTCGTTCAGTCAAGGAAAGGCAGCGAAAGGGGAGGGGCTTCCAGCTCAAGAACATCCGGGCAGGCGTGTCGTCGATTATCTGTAAGGACCACCTTGTACTTCGGCAATGTGACCGTGGTGCGGGGGAGTGAGCGACTTGCGTAGGACGGGTCTGGAAGGCGCCTCCCGCCGGCCAGCCCGGCTCCCAGCCCAGGCCCTCCCCCAGTCCACAGAGCTTACCCTCACGCCTTCCTCTTGGCTCTGCTGTGCCCTTCCTGGCCATCCCTGACCACTGTATCAGCACCCCGTTTCCGGGTAACATAGTCATGATGGGTGTCCGTCGGCCTCCAGGGCTGTGGTCTCACTGGCAGCTCCAGCAGGGAGCACGTCAGCAGCCCTCAGGTCTTGCCACGTGGGGCCCCCAGTGTAGGCAAAGCCCCCGCACAGTGGCTGTGTTCTTCAGAGCCAGCAGGACGGTGCTGCATGCTCATTACACGATCCCAAGTCAGTACCTCCGGGACGGTCGCTGTGCCACTGCTTAGAGGCAGGGCTGCCCACCCCCCAGGGGAGGGTCACGCCAGGGCGTGAAGCCCAGGGGGCAGGACCCCGGAGGCCACTTTAGAGTCTTCTCCCTTCCAAGCGTGGGTCCCTGGCGCAGTGCCCGGCTCGACCTCCTCCTCCAGGAAGCGCCCTGCTTCCCCCAGAGCGCCGCCCACTCTCCCAGCCTGAGGAGCCCCGCAAAGCAACTCTGCTGGCTCTGCCCGTGGCCAGGCACACAGCAGGTGCACAATAAATACTTACCGAACAAATTCTCAAACTGCGTAGTCTTTTGACCCTACTTGTGAAAACATTTTGTGTACGGTTTTTGGGAAACAGGCTAAGAAACTTTGTTTGAAAGAATTGAACTCAGTGGGTGACAGTGGGATGACTCAGACTGGCTTGGTCTGGCTCCTCTGCTCGGCCTCCCTCTGCTGTGCTCCCGAACCTTCCTGGGTCACTGTCGGGGAGGGGCAGCCTGCCACCAAATTATAGTACATCTTGGTGCCTTGCATCCTCGCTCCAGAATCTGCGGGCAGAATGTTGCCCCCGCTTCCTGGCAGGCGGCCCGGGCTGGAGTCCTAACTCTGTCCCTCCTGGATCGGTGACCTTCTGCAGGACCCTCCACCTCTGTGCCCTAGTCACCTCCCAGTCAGTGAGGAGCTGGCTTGTTGGAGTGGTGCCTGGCACCAGCTGACTCTCATCTTTGGCGTCGGCCGCCGCTCCGGCACCCGGACACAGCACCAAGCGATGGGCATCTGTGTGCGGTGGTGGAGCCGCCACCTTGGCTGGAGCTGCGAGCGAGCGACGGGCAGGAGTGTGCGGGGCACTCAGCGCAGCTCCACGCAGACGGCAGAATGCACCCAAGTCAGTCTTCACTTCTGTCGGTTTGGCACCTTCTGGAGTATGCACTTTATTTTTGCCGGAGAGGAAAAGAGCTCCACTTGGTAAATAAGCAGTGAGTCATCAGCTGTGATGTTGGTGAAAAGAGTAATTTGGCTGCTTTTAGCCCTGATGGTGACACGGTTCCCACCCCGAGCCTCCGTTTCTGCTGTTCCCGCTGTCCCCGGCCAGCTCCACGGCAGATTACCATGGTGTCGGCACCCGGCTGTGCTGTCCTCCCCGCGGACGAACCCGTCGGGTCTCCTGGGCTGCTGGGGGCCCTCTGGTAACGCAGCACAAACACCTCCCACCAGCTGGCTGTCGTGGTTGCGATTATGTGTTTTCACTGGGGGTCTGGAAGCTGCTACTCTGAGTGCTGGGGGCACCTCCTGGGTCAGCGCGATCGGCGTGAGGACCACATTGAGAGACAGCTGAGAAGAAGCAGGACTGTGACATGAGCAGAGAAGGTGCTCGAGAGGGACTTCACATCTGTGCGGCCCTGCTGCAGCCCATGGGTGGGGCAGCCTGGTCCCCACCCCTCCCCCAGATTCTGCCGGGAGGGGCATCCCTGCCAGAATGGTGGTGACCACAGAGCCGCTGTTCCCCAGGGGTCTCGCCCAAAGGGGTGACCACCAGCTCACTGCCCCTCCCTCAGCTACCTGCCAACTAACAATGCACCCTAGCCCAGTCCTGCTCATGGCCCCTCTGAGGCCCCTCCTGACACCCTCGGGTCTTGCTCTGAGCTCCCACTGCTCCTGGAGTCCATTTAACCCTTGATTCTCCTCAAGGTGTTCAGCATTTAAGTTTGCCTCCACGTCCAATCACATTCGATCAGCAGGCACCGTTGTTCCTAGGGGCTGACATTTGTCACCAGAAATGCATAAGCGGGCCCGGGAGGACAGCGCTGAGTGACAAGTGCCCCAGAGTCGTTGGTGCCAGGTAGAACCGGGAGAGGTGGGGCAGGCTGCCGGTTCTGAAGGATGCGGAGAGTTAGTCGGGGCTGCTCTGGTCAGACCAGCCAGCACTCCTAGAGGCCACGACGTGCCAGGCACTCACTAGGCCCCAGAGCCACAGACAAGAGGGAGAAACTATTGGCAAAAATGTGAGGGACCAAAGAGCACTTGGAGAAAAGGGAGTGAAGACGGTCTTCCTAAAGCTAAAGATGCAGCTCACAAGCACATGACATAATTCGCTGTCTGTGGGAAGAGTCACATCCCGCGCTCATCTAGGATTTCAGAGTTTAGGACTGGTTGTGCTCCCACCAGGGGGGTGCTTGCTCTCAGGGGGACAAGCCTGTCTGCGATTACATCTCAAAGAGCAGAAACCCCATCAAGTGAACCAAAGCATGGAGGACAGTTGTATGAAAGGGGCCAGTCTCTGTGAAGCATGGAACACAGGCCCTCATGGCGTCAACGGCCATCCTGCTTGGGTGCTTGAGTGTGACAGGCCCACGGGTAGGGCGCGGGAGCAGGAATCAGAGAACTGTCCAGACCCTCCATCTCTTTCCCAGTCTCCATCTTCTTCCTTTGCAGTCACTGCATTTTTTGTTCCTCTGGTAAACAGGCTTCTTCACGTGCAGGACCTTGGCCAACCGCTGCACTTCTGATCTCCCAACATCTCTACCCAGTACAGGAAAGGAATCCTTTCTGGGCCACACATACTGAGAAGGAGGAGTGTGACTTGAGCAATGGCCAAGCAGGGCCCAGCAGACTCCTCTCCCACAGGTATCACCTATAAATTATGGAAAAAATATAATAAACAACTCCCGAAAGGTACTGAAAAGTGACCTTTGGGAGGAATGATTCAGGGTGACCTCAGTCAGTGTGATGATGGGTGGTTAACAGTCCAACAGAAATCCATAGTCTCACTTGCCTGAAGAAACAGAGGACAGAGTTTGAAGCAACCAGAGAACCTGGAAAGTGAGGGGAAATGCTCAGAAAAAAAGAGAGCCAAAGAAGCCAAAGAACACTAGATTCTGGGTATGAACTCTGCCCAAACCTCTGGCTGACTCCTGACTATGCATAAGTAGGCAGACTTCAGACAGCCCAGCTAAGGCTAAAAGGGCTGAACTGAGACTTCAGTTGCTTCCCACTGCACAGGGGCAAATTTCAGAGTTTGACTTTAGCCACATTAACTGCCTCCTTAAAAAAAAAAAAAATCAATACTCCTGAAAAAAAACCATAATAGAATCTGGGGTGTCTACAACATTTCATTCACAATATCCAGGATTTAATCCAAAATTACTAAACATATGAAGAAATAGGATAATTTGATCCACACTCTAAAGAAAAGGCCATCATAGAAGCAAATCCTGAGATGACCCAGATGTTGAAATTAGCAGAAAAGGATTTTAAAGCCATATTATTATAACTATGCTGAAGGATGTAAAGGAAAACATGCTTGTAATGAATGAAAAAAAAAGGAAATCCCAGAAAATAAAAAGAACCAAATGGAAATTCTAAAACTGAAAACTACAATGTTAGAAATAAAAAGTTCACTGACTCAGCTTAACAGTAGTTAGACATGAGAAAGGACTTAGCGGAGCAGACTCAGGGTTCCACTAAGCCAGACGTGCCAGGGGTGTCTAGCCGTCATCTGATTCCTTTCTGAAAGTCGATGGAGGTTTCCAGTAGAGTGACGTAGCAGAGGGGTAGGGATTGGGATGTCCTAGAAAGAAAGCCTTAGAGATGGATTGTTTCAGTGGACTATATTCATGAAGCTATCACATGGTCTTCAGTAAGCTCTAATAGAGAAAGTGGAGCTCTTTTGTTTCTGTCCAAATGACGTGGGACAGTCTGGCAAGCTTGGTGAGAGCAAGGACAGAGGACTCCAAGAGCTCTCTCTGCCGGGAGAGACTTTGGGGAGCACAGCCTTTCCCACTCTCCACAGCCAAGCAGTGGAAGAAAACATCTGCCCCTTCACTCTCCCAAGATATGAACAGTTTCTGTCCAGACCCCTGAAAGCATCAGCTGACTCGGGCTAGGGGCGGCCTGGCTAAAGAGAAGATTGGATCTGAGCTCAATAACTCCCTTTCCTCCAGAGGTGTCCCCTTAACCACCCTGGAGTAAGGACTCATGTTCTTGAGTCATAGGCGAAGAAACAGGGTTGATCGCAGGTCACACAACTTCCCCAAGTCCACACAGAGCCACCCATGGGTGACAGAGCTGGACTCAGACCCAGGTCTGTGCAGCCTCAGCATCTGCTCCCCACAGGCTGCAATGGGACTCCGGGTGCTATCCTGACCAGAGATCCTGCTGTAAAAAAACTCACAAGAATACCTGCATCCTCTAGGAAACAAGTATCGGTCTGGACCAGAAGTGTTGGTCTCAAAATGAAAATTTCAAGGATGGCAGCTCCTAAGTACATTTTCTCATGATTTGGCAATGGAACGTTCCCTTCCTCTTTTTTATTTATTTATTTATTTATTTATTTATTTATTTATTTGAGAGAGAGAGCATGAGAGGGGGGAGGGTCAGAGGGAGAAGCAGACTCCCTGCTGAGCAGGGAGCCCGACACGGGACTCGATCCAGGGACTCCAGGATCATGACCTGAGCCAAAGGCAGTTGCTTAACCAACTGAGCCACCCAGGCGTCCCTCCCTTCCTCTTTTCCTCTGTGCCCCTCTCCAGTGTCCCCTAGTTCTGGAGTTAGCTCTCTCTCTGGACAGGCTGAGGGACTTTACTGCAGCTTTACCTCCACACCTGCCAGGCACTCGGCAGTATTGTTGAGTGAGTAAATGTTTAACGGGCACCAGTCTAGGCCGAGCGGCACCGAGAACTCAGCTGGAAAGCCAAAACCAACACTATCCTGACTGATCGGAAGAGATAGACCTGGACTCACAGTGTCTTCCAAGGGCCCTTCTGTGGGCTCACTTCTGTGTGTGGTGGCCGCTGCTGGGCAGCGTGGCTCGTGGTCCCCGCAGGTGTGAGCTTGCCTCTGATCTTGAGTGTTTCTGTCCACACAGGGAAGGAGCGGCTTGCTGCTTGCCTTGGAGTTACTGTGCAGGAGGCTGCCCGGTTTTTGGAGAGTTTTTTGCAGAAGTACAAGAAAATCAAGGACTTTGTCCAAACAACCATTGCCCAGTGTCACCAGACAGGTGAGCCAGACACAGCCAAAGCCTTTGCAGACCCCCCCTTCCCCTCCCTGATGACCTGCAGCTGCCCCTGGTCTCCTGGCCCTGCTCCGTGGGGGGTGGTGGGCAGATGGGAGGGGATGGGGTGAGTGGAAAATGGGACCCTAGGCTCCAGGGTGAGAAGGGTCCAGAGCCAGGGTCTGCTTGAGGGAATCTTGCGTCAGAAAATGGTAGATGGGCAGCTAGAGACACAACCCTGCACCTAAAAGTGGAGAACGTATGTTTTTACGAAAAGCACATGGTATATTTACAAAATTTCACCACAGTGTGGTCACAAATTTCAAAGACTATCAACTAGAACATGTCATGTGACCACAATGGAATGCGGTCCGTCCATCTACCTGTTTGGAAACGGATCACACTCCTCAATGATTTAGAATCAGAAGGCATCCCAAGAACATTACAAACATCTTAGAAATAAATGAGAGTGAGAGACTGTCCCGTGAAAACTGTGGGGCACGGCCACGCCGATCCTTCACTTAGAAGTACAGGAATAGTTTAACAGCATATTTTTAAAAAGAAAGAAAGAAATTTGTGAACATAAATGGGTTGTAGTCAATCCTAGACGTTTGGAAAAGAGCAGCACGTGAAATGAAGTAGGGGAAGGAGAGAGATGGGCGGGAGCAGGAATCATGAAGCAGGGAAGGGGGCAGAGGGGCGCTCCCTCACGCTGTAGGGAAGGAGAAGCCCCACCAGCGGCCCAGCCTTCCTAACAGCTGCGCTGTGCTCCCTGGGGCTCCCTGGGGCTCCCTCGGGCTCCCGGCTGTCCCAGCTCTGCCAGGCCCCACTCTGGAGCCCCCGGCGGGCCCTCCCCAGGGGCCTCCTGGCCTGACTGTGTGCCCAGGCAGCAGCCCCAGGCGGGGTCCCCGTGGACCCTGACTGCACTCAGCGCCCAGCTCCCTGCAGCCTCGGTGTGGGGCACAAGAAAGCCAGCAAACTGCTCCCGTTCCCAGCGAGCTCCCTGGACCTGGGAGGTGAGCCTCCGCCTTGGCCACCGGCACCCTCACCGAAGGGAAAAGTAAGACCACCCACTTTGAAATGTTAGAAGAGTGATAGAATATGGAGTCAGAATCGCTGTAGACAGAAGCGGTGAAGGTGCCCGCACGCTGTCAGTGGCTTTCCGTAGAGTAACTCGTGGAAGCCTCACCGCGGTTCTCCACGAGGGTGGTATCCTTGCCCATTTTACAGATGGAGAAAACGAGTCACCAAGACGTTCAGTAGCTTCTCAAGTTCACACAGCTAATAGGTGGTAGCAGGCCCACGCCCAGGCAGCTCCAGCCCGGAGCCACCATGCTCCCTGCTACCCACCTCTACCTCCCTTCCTCGCACTCAACTCTTGAAGGGCCGTACGTGGGGTGTGCATGCCCTTCAACCCACTAGTACGCTTCTGGGCAGAAAGGTCCTCGAATGATCATTAAAATTTTCCACACACATTGGTTGAGGGTCAGGCAGTGATACGAGCTCCTCGCTGTCCCACGGCCACGGTCCAAGAGCCACAACAACCCACGAGTAAGCAAGTACATGCAGTGTCCGAAAGATGGCACCGCAGGGGCGCGAGGAGCCAGCGGGATGCCAGTGCAGAGAGAGGAGGAGGGAGGCCCCTGGAGAGCACCGTGTGCCCTGGCCTCCCTGGGGGTGACATCTGAGCCCCCACAGGAAAGCCCAGGAGAGCCTGGAGCGGTGCTGGGGTGGGCAGGTGGATGGGGCAGCCCGGAGGCCAGAGAGGAGGCCAGTGGCCCAGACCCTACGTGGCACACCACAAGCCAGGGGAAGAAGCTGGGGTTCACTTTGCACAGATCGGTCCAGGAGCGTGGGAGGTAGATTGGCAGGGGAGGTGGAAGTCAGAGCCAATGCCCGGGGGAGCCGTCTGAAGGGACAGGGCCTCTGCCCAGCGTCTGAGGTGGGATGGACAGAGAGCACAGGCAAGAGACACCAAGGAGGCGACATGGACTGCTGACTAGAGGGGGGCTCAGGCCCCCGGGTGTGGGCGTGAGCTCTCTGTGTAGGCACGCCTGACCCTGCTGGGGCCGGAGCAGGCACACGAGGCAGATCTACCAGGCTGCCGTGAGCAGTAGGGCTCTCTCCCTGTCCTCACCGCCTGTCACTATCAAGAGGCTTTATATTACCGCCTGGCAAACAGCGGGTGCTCCATACATTGTCATTTTTGTAATTATGATGTATGTGGGAAATTCTTCCAACCCTCAGATGCGTGAAATCCTGAGTGGAGAATTTAATCTCACCAACACCCAATAAAACACAAGTCCTCACTGGTCAGGAGTATACTCACCCAACACAGCATGTTTATGTTCGTTTTCTTTTCTTTTCTCTTTTTTTTTTAAAGATTTTATTTATTTATTTGACAGAGAGAGACACAGCAAGAGAGGGAACACAAGCAGGGGGAGCAGCAGAGGGAGAGGGAGAAGCGGCCTCCCACCGAGTGGGGAGCCTGACGCAGGGCTCAATCCCAGGACCCCGGGATCATGACCTGAGCCGAAGGCAGACGCTTAACGGCTGAGCCCCCCAGGCGCCGCTGTGTTCGTTTTCTTCAGGAGGACCTTGAGGCAGGCGGTTGAGCATCTCAGGTGGTGATTTCGGGGTCCTGAGATGGAGCCCCGTGTTGGGCCCCATAGAGTGTGGAGCCTACTTAAAAAAAGAAAAAGAAAAAAAGAGGACTGCAAAATTATGTGAGAATGTGTGAGAATGTGGCCCCTCCCTCCTTGAGTAGACTAGGGATTAATGCCTTTCTCCCTATCCCAGCTGCCACATGGTTCAGAATTACTTCTGTACCAGAGCCCCACAAGTGGCCTTTAACAGCCTTTGTAAACTGCCCTCCCTGTCCTCTGTCAGCATGACTGCAGCCAGAAGTCAGAAAGCAGAGCCGCCAGGAAGCTGCCCTGCTTCCCCACCTCAGAACCCACTCGCCCCGAGATAGACCAGGAGGCCCGTGGGCAGAGCTCCCCGCTGCGCTCAGCACTGCAGTGAGGAGGGGTCCTGCCAGGGCCCCTGGACCCCATGTGGGGGAGGCCGTGCCCACAGAGGCTAGGTGAGCACCAGGGCGCCGCACAGCCTGTTTATTTCTGCCTCGTGTCCTCTTCTCCTTCACGTGACCCCGGCTATGTGGCATCCATCATGGGCAGGAGGAGACCGCTGCCGAGGGTCCACGCACAAGACCAGCAGCTCCGGGCGCAAGCAGAGCGGAAGGCCGTGAACTTCGTTGTGCAAGGTACGCAGAGCGCCTGGGGCCGCCTGCCGTGGGTTCTCAGCAGCTGCAGGGCTGAATGACACCCCCCAGATTATCCGGATGCTAGTCCCTGCTTCTGTACTCACCGGTAGTTACACAGGAGGCTCGAGTGAAGTAGCACTTGGCGCTCAGCAGGTGCTCAGGACATGGTGGTCTTTCCCCCAGGCAACACTATCCTGGACCTCCGAATAAGGAACTGAGGCTTTCGGAGTTTCTCTAGCCGGGACTAGGGCGAGACCTGGAGCTCAGTCCCTGCACTCTTGGCCTGGGGCTCTCTGCCATGCCCCTCATGCCTGGCAGGAGTAAGACCTTGCAGCAAGGCCTCCAGACCCAGCAGGCTCTCCTGGATCCCACAGCCTTAGCAGCAGGTGGCCGGAAAGCATGACGGCACCCTGTCTGCCCCTGGTTATGAAGACTCCCATCTCTAGCCACAGCCCTCAAATAGTTCTGCGTAGAGGTGAAGAGGGAGAGCGATAATCCCAGGCTCCATATACCGTGGGCCACCAGCTGTCCCAGGGAGGCCCCAGGCAGCCTGGAGTCAGGCGTCATCCCGTTGGTGACCCCATAGGTCACAAGGGGGGAACCGAGGCCCCCAAGGCCCAGACATGAGGCCTGAAGGCAGGATTCCACCACCTGCCCCCAGAGGGGGCTTCTGAGGCAGGACAGCGGCCAGGGACCCCAGCCCACGGGGAGCGGGTGGCTTGGAGTAGCGGCAGGGTGGAGATCATGTCCCCGCAAGTCCTGCAGAGAGGGGGACACGGCAGCACTGAGTTCAGAGAGCCTCCATGTGTTGCTCAGACAGCAGGAGGCTCAGTGGCAGCTGACAGAACAATTGCTAGGATCGGTCTGGGTTCAGTATAGAGTCTTCCAGAGTCCTGTCTCCCAGTGTGACCAGCCGGACAGGAGCTGAGGACAGTGACAGCCCTCCACATCCTGAAATGGTGGGTTTTCACGTAGGAGGCCGCTGTCAGGCCACAGCCACGTGTCTGTTCCCTAGATGTGTGCGAGGCACGTGCTCGGTGATGCTGAAGCTATGTTAGGGCCCTTCCAGAAAGACCTGCACACGAGATATCTTCGTGTGAGAAGCCGACCAGGACATCCAGCTACCATGGATACGGCCTCCCTGCACACGTGTGTCTCTGAGCAAGTGACTTGCCATCCATCCAGTCCATCCACGTAACAGAAATCTGTGTGAGCTGAACTAGGTGCCAGGGAAAGCAGTGGCCAGTGCCCACAAGAAAATTCTGCCTCTGACCCATCAACCAACAAGACCAGCTGTGTGACGCGTACCTCCCTGAGGCCTCCCCTTCCCCCCACACGCCCCTCTCTTGCCACCCGCCTCCCCATCCTTGTTTCTCCAGCTCCGTGCACTTTTCCTGACATCCCGCCCCAGCGCAGCTCCCCATCCCGCCTGAAGCCCCTCACTGCAGCAGTCTCAGAGGCCAGACTTCCATGTCCAGCATTTCTGCCACACTTTTAGGAAAAGGACGTCCATAGACTGAAGGCTTAGCCTTGCAGCGGAGCAAGGCAGTCCATGGACTGACAACCTTTACTTCGTGAACCTTGGGAAACACGAAGAGCTAAAGTAATTTCAAACCACAATGAAACCCGAACTTCAGTCTGTTTTCCATTACTGAGACACCTGCTGTGTGCCCGGCACTGGAATGGGCATGTCCCCTACACTGGCCAGCACCTTGCAGAGTGCCCAACACAGCCCTGACATGTGATTTATCCTTACCAAAATCTAGGAGGCTCTATCATAACCCCATTCGATCCACTGGAAAGCTGAGCACAATGAAGTCAAGAGGCCATGTGGCTGGAAGGCTGAGTGCTCGCCCCTGCCTGGTCACTTTGTTAGCTGGTGCAGCGGGAGGCTTCCAGATTCTGCAGAACCTGTGAATGTGATATCATTCCCACGGTTAGGTCAAGCCACAAGGCAAAAGGGGGTTTGCATCCACGATGGGCCTGACCTAATCAGGCAGGCCCTTGAAAGACCATGTAGGGGTCAGGGTCGGGATTCACTGCAGTAGGCGCCCTTCAGCTGGCCGTGAAGAAGCAAACTGCACGTTGGGCAGAGGGCCCACAGCAAGGACCCAGCGCAGCCTCCAGGAGCTGGACGCGCGGCTCACAGCTAGCAGCCAGCAGCAACACAGGAACCTCACTCACGCGTGGCAAGGAAATGAATTTTGCTACTGACCTGGGGTCACTCGGGAGTGGGTCTTCCCTAGTCGAGCTTCCAAATGAGGACTTGGTCGGGTCACACACTGATCTCAGGCTGTGAGGCCCCAAGCAGAGGACCCAGCCACACAGATTGGGTTCTTGCTCGGCAGGAGCTATGAGATGGTAGATCTGGGTTGTTTTAACCTGTGAGGTGTGGGGTCCTGCGTCCCACAGCATAGAAAACTAAGACAGCCGGGGCTCAGCTGAGCGTGCTGGCCGAGTCCCTGCTGCAGAGCCCTGGACCTTACATTGTTCGTGAAACAGAACCTCTTGTTCCCACAGGCTCAGCCGCAGACCTCTGCAAGACGGCCATGATCCACGTCTTCACTGCAGTGGCCGCTTCCCCCACCCTGACAGCCAGGTCAGTGAGTGAGTGGCCAGCCTGCCCGGGCCTGACCCAGCGCATGGGCCTGCCTTTCTCAGGGCTTGGGTGGGAGGCCCGTGGTTCTGTGAGTCGACAGCGTGGCTGGCCCATGCACACATGCCTCCCAGGAGCAAAGCAACGCCTGCCACTTCCCGTGAACCCCAAGCAGAGGGGCCCCCTGGGCCCGAGCTCCTCTCAGCACTCCCAGGAGAGCCCCTGCCTCCCCAACTCGGGCTGGGCCAAGTGCCCAGGGGCCAGCTCACAGCAGCTGCGAGAGCAACGGGCCGTCCGCCTGGGGGCACGAGGAGGCCTCTCGAGGCTCAGCTGGTGTGGAAATGCGTCTCCCCAGGCGTGTGTGAGCCCCTGCAGGCCCAGCCCAAGGGGCATCCATGCAGCTGCCCACCCGAGGTGGGCGGACCCCACTGACCCTCAGTCAGGACAGGGAGACTCCACGCTGCCCCCCCTCCCGGTGCCTGTTGCTGCCACCACCCAGTGTGCCCGACACCCAGCCCCGCCCCCAGAGCCAGCGTGCAGATGCATCTCGAAGATGAGGGCCCAACCACGGCTGCCTCTGGGCCACAGCTGTCTCCGGTTTCTGTCTCTGCCTCCGTGGCAGAGCGTCCGGGTGGCCGGGTGACAAGGAGCCCCTGTCCAGCTCTGCTGGTCCAGAACCACGTCTGGCAGCCGCCCGAGGTCCTGGCGCCGGTGCAGGTGGCAGGGGCTGGGTTCTGCTCCAGCGCCCCGGGACCCCTTCCTGGCGGCTCCCTGTAAGTCGCCCGGAGAGGTGAGTGAGTGTGTCAGCCCGGAAGCTCTGTTTCTGCTTGGGCCTCCCTGCTTGGGCCCCGTGCACGTTTGTTTGCCTCGCTGGGGGTGGTCCCCAGGCGGGCGGGGGCCTGTCCCTGCAGACGAGCCCTTCCCAGGCAACAGGGCCGGGCAGCTGCTTCTCTGGCTGGTGACCAAGGGTCACACTCACCTGTGTCACCTGCACCGCGGGACCCTTTTCCATCGGAGGCTACAGTTTCGTCTTGGCTTCGATACTGTTCTACTTCTCAAGGCATGATTGCCTTCCGCATCTGAGTCCTTCGTCTTTCCTTAAAAAGGCTTCTCCTTCTTCGTGGATTTCCTACTGTTCATTTTGACGTCTGAAACTGGGCTCTTTTTTTGGCAATTCCAGCAATTTTTACAGAAATGTGCGGTAGGCAAAGGCCCCGCCAGAGAGTGTGGGTGGCATCCCAGTGAAGGGCTAGGGAGGGGACTGTCCCCAAGCCCCACAGACCCGCCCAGCAGCGCCCTCGGCAGCCCTTGCCCCAGACCCCGCCTCGGACCCACCCACCGCCTGCCTCAGGGAGGAGCAGCATGGGGAGGGGGCCTCGGCAGCTGCCGTCCGGGCCTGGGAAGGAGCGATGCTGGGTGGCTGTCTGAGATCCACTGCTTAAGTAACCGCGGGCACCTGCAGCGGGGTCTGGGCTACGTCTCCGGTTTCTGCTGCCACCGGGGGGACAGAGGCAAGAGCAGAACGGGAAATGCTTTCCTCTCAGAGTTTCTCCTGCCCCCATGTCCGTCTGCTCCCCCCGCCCCCCACACACGCCAGTGCATGCTGGGCCTCCAGTCCTCTGACCCCTGCGTCCTGCCCCCTGATGTGCTTTCTGTAGGGTACATTTAAGAGGGGTCGTGAGCCTGTGTAACTCACCACCTCGGCCGGAACCGAAGGCCACGCAGTGGTTCTGCATCTGTGATACCGTAGTCCAGAGAAGTCTGATCCATTTTGGGGTTTTGTGGAATTGATAAAGGAAGATGGTACATGAGGACTTGGGGTCTTCTTAGATAACCGAGTCCAGAGCTGAGCACGAACGTTTCCTGCTTCGGGGTTTGGCATCCAGCTGCCCTTCTCTCAGGCTTCACCGTCCTTGGAAAATGCTTCCCATGGCAAACGTGTAGTGTTGTGTTAGAACACAAAGCAGTTCAGTGTGGAATCTGGGGCCTTTCTGACTCTGCTCTGTTCTTCTCGCAGCAATGGGAGAAGTTTTGGGTCGAGTTTAGAATAGGCCACCGCGAGCCATGTGTGAGGGCACGAAACGCATCTCAGAGGCTCGTGGCTGTCCATAGCAGAGCAGGTACCCGGAGAGCCTCACCCAGTCACCCCCAGGCCCCCGTGGCCTGCAGCCACAGGCCAGCCTCCCCTCGCGGCCCCCGGGCCCAGAGCAAGAAGGCGGGCAAGCTTCCAGCTGCGAGTTGTGGGCTCAGTCATCAACACTCAGGGCTTGCCTCTGGGCCTCTCAGGACATGGGGCCTCTGTGAAAAGGCCTTTCTAGGTTTCAGAACACGTTGGAGTCAGAAAGACGCTTCAGAGATGGTTGGCTCTAACACATGAGTGTAGACAAGGGGAAACTGAGGCTCGGAGCCCACCCACGTCCAAGCTCATGCAGAGCTGGACCGGCGCTGGGCCTCCCAGCCCAAGCCGCAGAGCTACAGCTCTTGCTCACACTGTGCCCCCGGCCCCGAGAGGACCAGGAGACCCGCCTGGTTCCCCGGCTCTGGACGGCGGCCGCCTCTGGAAGGCCCTCACCTGCTCCTTTGCCCTCGGGTGCAGGGATAGCCAGGAAGATGCGGGGTGTTCTGTGGAAGACGGGGTCATTGGCTCGCCACCAGGGGGACCCTCTGACCTCTGGCCACCTCGCCATGCAGCAGCAAACCGAGGACGCCCCGTGGCCAGGCCTTGCTCACCACCGTGCGGCCCTCAATCTCCCGGCCTCAGAAACGAGCAGAGAAGGTGCCGGGGGTCCAGGAGGCAAGAGACTCGGCCAAGTGGGGAGCGGCCTGGATGAGCCTGGACCCTGTGGGACGGCAGGGCAGCCGCGGGCCTGCTCCTAAGGCTGGGAGGGGCGAAACGGGAAGCGTGCGGGGCGGTGACAGGGAGATGACAGGGCCAGGCCAGCGGCGGGCGCCGAGGAGGACGGGCTCTGCTGGAGCACTCGCTCACAGGAGCGTCGTCGGGGACAGCAGGACAGCGGGACAGTGGGCAGTCACTCCTCAGGAGCAGCGGAGTCTGACTCGCACACTCAGCTGCCCCACACGGCGTCCCTGCTCCTCCTCTGTCTCGTGCCCCCGTTTCCAGCTGGACACCCGGAACGTCGCCGTCAGCTGTGGGAGCAATGTGTAAGTGACTAACAACTCAGGCCTATTCTTAGGTCGCTGCCACACCGGCGGCTCAGAACTCACAGCGTCATTTCAAGAAGTGTGAACGCCGATGCTGCTAAATCTGAAAGAAGGAACAAGGGCCTCTTCTGAGTCTCTGCCAATTTGAAAACGAAGATCCCGTGGGAACGAAGACCCCATCGGGGGCCGTGCCACCAGCCTGCTCTGGCTTCCGGAGGGCAGCCCAGAAGGTCGGGCGGATCCTCTCCCCGCAGGACCGGCAGGAAGCCCTGCAGCAAAGCCGTGGGCCCCACGAACGTGGCAGCAGCACTCATCTCTGCCCCGTGGTTGGAAGCGCTGCTCCCTCTCTCAGCTGGGCTTGCCTCGACCCCTGTGCATGGGGCCCTGCCGCACCTCTCCCGGGCAGCCCTGCCTTCCTAGAGCCTCTGCCTGCCGTCTCTTCCCTCCCACACGGTGCCTGCAAAATGACAAGGACCAGATGTGGCCTCTGACCTCGAAGGCCCAGTCCTGGAGCCAGCAAGTCCCACGAAGGGCAGAGCACACAGGTCCCTCCCTGACGTCCGCCATCTTTCCTGTGGGTCATCTGCACCACACCTCCCCTCCCTGAGTGCGCAGAACAAGCCACGTTCCTCTGCCCTGGGCCACAGCTCATGGCAGGCGTCATCCACCCAAAGCACTTACGTCAACCCAGATCCCACCCTCCACAGAATGCATGTACCTGCTGGCCCCCGTCACTTGAGCCTAAGCCCTCCTGAGACCCACAAGCAGCGACTTGCTGAGGTCTGGCGGCCTCAACTCTGTGGGAGACGTTTACGTCCAGTCCTGGCTGGGTGTCCCAGGTGCCCCCTGTGATGGGATCCAGAGGCTGGGGTCACTTCTAACCTGTGCTCCTCTCTTCCCTGGAGACTCTCCTGGTGACAGTCAGGGGACCCCAGGCAGCAGGGGTCTTCCCGGGTCTTCCCACTCCCCACCCAGTCACATCCTCTAGAGCACCCTGTGCCGCAACCTTCCATGGTGCCCCGTGCAAAGCATGGGATCCAGAGGTCACATCTCAGGGTGACTCGCCCCCCAAACCACCGTGTCTTCCAGGTTGGTCGCCCAAATTCATGATGAGCTGCTATTTGAGGTGGAAGATTCACAGATTCCAGAGTTTGCAAGTGAGCCTGGGTAGCACAAAGCTGCTTTGACTTCCTGGATAGCTAATGCGGCTCCCCTGGCTGGCTGGCGTCTGCCCCCTGTGGGAATTCCAGGCCACTTCCCTGCCCCGTGCTGAGTGGACCTGCCCCATCCTGGCCATGCCCCAGTCCTCCCTGTGGGGTCTGCCTCAGCATCAGAGCTCTTAGATGATGGGGACTCCCCTTCTGGACTTGCTGGCCTTGTGGCCCTTGGTCCTAGAGTGCGGACTCCATCCTACGGTGGGGACTCCATCCTAAATGTGCAGACTGGATGCTAAGTGTGCGGACTCCATCCTGCAGAGGGGACTCCATCCCTCGGGAGGGTGGTTCCCCGCACAGCCAGTATTTCCCCAGTAGGGTGAGGGAGGCCAAGGTCCTGCCTCCTGCCCTTAGGAAGCACCTGGACACCCCTGAAGTTCCCCAGTGTGGCTGTGGCCCCTCTGCAGGGCTCCTGATGTGCAGGCCAGAGGGGCGGGGGAGTCCAGTTACCCTGCAGCCTTACGCCCCAACCTCCACCCCAGCCTCCTGCCCCCCGCCATGACCCTGTGCACAGCACAGAGAAGGAAACGAGGCCACAGAGCTCAGGTATACAGCCCTCGGTAGCCGCTGTCCCACCAGGCACCCAGAGACCGGTCCCCAGGGAGTTGGCAGGTTAATCCCAGAGCCAGGGAGGGGAGAACAAGGCAGTACCCACCCCTTCAGGGGGTCTTTCTGTCACAATCTTTGTACCGAAAATTGCGGATAACTTAGTAAGATAAAATGAAATATTTCTTGATCAAAGGGGCAAAAGAGTTCCGAGCCAACTCCAAGAAACACTGAGCCAGCTGACCCCTCCCCTGACTGGGCTGCTCCCTTTCTCAGGGCTGGAGGGTAACTGGCCCATGGTGACTGAGGCCACACAGCCGGGCCAACCCACCAGCACCACAGAGCTGCCCTTCCCGGCTTTACCATCACATGCAAATTCACGGGCCATTTGGTGGGCCCCACTGCTCCAGCCAGGGCTGCCCTACCCTCCCTCCTCTTCCCAGCCCCAGAGCCTCTGGACAGAGCTGGAGGCCGAGGCACGGTCCTGCCCCCAACCCCACCTGCCCAGGCCTCCACTGGCTGAGCCTGGGGCTGGGGGTGAGGTCAGCAGCAGAGAAACTTGCCCCCGGCAACCATGGCTGGAGCAGTTAAGGTGCCTTCAGGCCTGTGCTAGGGATGTGGTCAGTGGAACCAGCCACAGGGTAACGCTGGGGCTGCTGGACCCATCAGCGCAGCTGACCATGTGGACTCGGAATAGCTGGGGAGCCTGGGGGCCAGGGCAGGGCCGGGGCCTGGGCATTCCCGTGATGGCCCCGTCTCTGCCCAGATGGCATGGGGCTGCCCCCTCCCTCTTTTCCCTTCGTTCCAGCTCTTGTCAGGGGGACCATGGAGTCCCTGCGGAACGTGCGGGCCTTGGAGCTACAGCTGCAGGTGAGGGGCGGGGAGGGGAGTCGCGCGGGTCACTCTCAACTCTGCCGGGCTCCTCCCAGCTGGCCACTCCCAGCCAGAGCTACCCAGTCGGGAGAGGCCCTGCCGGCCGCACCTAAGTCCCCAGGCTACTGCCCGCCCGCACCTGGCCTGTAGTTCCTGGAGGCCCAGGAGCCCCCCCCCCACCACCACCACCTGTAGTCCTGCAGGGAGCAGAGGGGCTGCTCCCGATGGGCAGCTACAGGCA
Source organism: Mirounga leonina (assembly GCF_011800145.1). NCBI lineage: Eukaryota > Metazoa > Chordata > Mammalia > Carnivora > Phocidae > Mirounga > Mirounga leonina. The sequence goes on from NW_023270323.1 coordinate 80,362,734, forward strand.
GCCCCCATCCTCCGCGCCAAGAGGGAGCTGTTGAGCCGTGGTCAAGGGCCTTGGCAAAGTCCCTCTCAGGGTTAGGGTCCCTGGGAGGGCTCTGCAGGCCCCCCTTTGGCATCTCTCAGAGCCAACTGACCCTAGGGAGCAGGACCCTGAGGTGGTGAGCCCATGAGGCACCTGCAGGCCTGCTCCCTGGCACAGAGGCCCTGGCAGGTCAGCCGGGAGCTCAGCCATGGTTGAGGTATTATGACCTGGGGGTGCCCGTTTGCCTGTCACTGCGAGTGTGTGCATGCATCTGTCCACAATGTCTGGTCATGTCTTTGGGCCAAGTGGCTTCCTGGCACCAGGGACCCATGCCCACCTGCATGTGGGCTTGGGAGCCGGCCGGGAAGGCTAGCCTGGGCCTGGTGCTCACCGCTGCTGCTGCCCACAGGTGCCCCTGAAGGTGAGCCTGAGTGCTGGCCACTCGTGGGGGCACCTGGTGCCGCCGCAGGAGGCCCCCAGGCCCTCGGCCCAGCCCACGTGCTACTGAGTCTCCAAGCAACCACCCAGCCACCGCCAGCCCCCTTGTCAGCACCTACCCTGGTGCGTGCATTTTTTGCCTTCATTTTGTCTGTAGCCCCAGGCAACAGTGGGAGGAGAGAACTGGTTTCCACCAGCCCATTGTGTGGCCTTCCCCAAGGTCGGCACTGGGCAGCTAGAGCAGGACCTGGAGAGGGCCACGTTCACCCCCTGGGTTGTCCCCTATAGTAAAAGCCTTATTCAAAGCGGGCCCAGACTCTGTGCAAATGGATTCTTCCCGTGGATGGGAAACGCCATGCCCACAGCGCCGAGCCCCTCGGCCAGAGGGAGTGGCCCAGCCTGGCCCACAGCAGGCACCCCCAGCCCTTCTCCCACGGAGCCCGGGTGCGTTCCTCCAGGTGGACAGCTGCTCAGCGCCGAGCCGGTGCCCAAGGAGCTGCCAGCAGGCTGGAGCCCTCTCTGCTGGCCCCCCGAGCTCCCCACAGCCACAGGGGCGCCCCTCCTCCCAGGCCACCCGGACAGCAGCGGTGCATAAGGAGAGCACAGCGGGGCAGCCACGGGCTCTGTGCTCACAGCTGACTCCCATGTGCCCGGCCAGGCCGTCGGGGCCTCGAGTCAACATTCCTGGGCCCCCCAGCCTCCCCATGAAACTTCTGCCGGCTGGTGACCAGTCCCTGGGGGCCAACCAGCTCCCCCTGACCCTCCTCTCAAAGTGGTTCTCCCAGGCCGTGCACCCCAACAGCCTCACGGTGTCCCCCCTTGCACAGTGGGGACACGGAGGCACATTGTACAGGCCCACTTGGGTAGTCCGTGCCACAGGGGGGACTGCAGCCCAGCCCGTTCCTGCACCTCTGCTCAGCTGCCTCTCCCTCACAGCCCCTGCAAAGGGGCCCCTGGGGGTCCTGCTTCCAGGCCATCCTGGCACCCCAGGGTCTCCCCTCTCATGTGCTTCCCTGTCTGGATTCTGAGGATCCCCACGGCACCTGTTGGGGTGGAGGGACATGTTGATGGGCGCCCAGATGCAGCCATGGATCCGGGCGAGGCGCCCCCTCCCACCTGCACTCGAGCTGCTCAGGTAGGCGGTGACTGGGCTTTACACGCCGCCTCCTGTGTGGAGCCCACTTTGCTTACCGGGCCCAGGCCCACTTTTCTCGTGGCTTCAGGATAATGTCACTGTTTTCACGGGGTGCACGAGGATCTGTATGGCCAGGCCTGACCACTGTGTGATAGAACATTCCAGAGTCTGGAGAGCTGGTCCGCTCCATGCCAGCCTCGGGCCTATGTTGCTCGTCCACGTGCCTGTGTGCATGGGGGTGGCCACGCCTCTGGGGGCCTGTCTTTATGCGGTCACCTCGGAGGCACGGCCACTGCTGGGCTGCACACCGGCCCCAGGCTGATGTCCAAGCGAGCCTCGTGCCCCCGCCCAGCGAGGACCAGAGTGTGCTGCCTAAAGAAGCTGGGCCCTCAGGCCTCCAGACCACAGACACTGGTTTCGACTTGGCTGATCCCAGAGCCTGTCCAAAGCCCTCCTGCTGTGGGAGGCCGACCCTGGGGACGGGATGAGCCAAGGCTGCTCCTCTACCAAGGGAGGGCCCTGCGCTGAGCTATCCGGGGCCGGACAGCGCCTCACTGTCCCCAGGAGGGAGGTGGGCCTGACGCCCTCACCTGAGCCCCTCAGAGCTGAGCTGCTCCTCAGAGATGCCAAGTGGGCAGGCGGATGCCCAGGCCTGCGGTGGAGCCCGGCCAGGGCGGCCAGCGCAGGGACAGCAGCCTCAGCTCCAGAGGTCACCCCAGCGCCTGCCCCGGTCCCCAAGAAGGAGTCCAGCATCTGCAGAAAAGCAGTGCGCCTCAAGAACGCACAGGAGTCCAGTTCCATCAACTCTGGTTTTATTGAAAAACAGCAGCATTGGGGGCCGTGCGGGCAGACCCACGGCACTGTCCCCCCACCCCCCGCTGCTCACACACCCACAGGAAGCCTGGGACCCCCACCTGCCCCCGCAGCCTGTCTCCCCTGCCCCTCCGGACCCTCTCGAGGGCTGTGCTGGCCCATCCTGGGGTCTCGGACAGTTGCCACAATTGCGGGGTCATCAACAGTAAACCACAGGAAGTGAACCCAGCCACCATGACATGATCTGGGCTCTGCTCGCCCGAAGACACGGCGTCCACAGCGGCTGTGGTCAAACAGCCTAACCAAGGTGGCGCCATGTCGTCAAATCTGATCTCGGCTGGTCTGGCTGAGCGTCCACCCCGCCATCCTCCCCGGAGACCCAGGCAAAGGCTTATCCCGGGCCCCCCGCTTCACACAGGCCTGCCCAGTGCCCTCCGCCGGGGGGGGGAAGGAGCACTACATTCCAGGTCCACTGGGCCCTGGGGCCGGCCTGGGAGAGGGAAGCACAGCACCGAGCCGGGGCCCCTGTGTCTCAGCGTGGGGCTGAGCGCCAGCCCACGCGAGCTGCAGCAGGAGGCCCCCTCCCTGTCGCCGCACACTCACACGCGTGTGCACACACGTGCAGATACACACAGACACAGGCGTGCACACGCACACACACAGACACACCCCTTCTTCAAAATGGCTAATTATTGCTGTTAAAAAAAAAAAAATACATCCAACAATGGCAGGTCGGGCCCCTCCCCCTCCACCCCGGGCCCTGGGCGGCCCCGCTCCCGGCACCAAAGGGCAGACGTTCCAGGATCTGCCCCACACCCAGCCCACAACACAAGCCCCAAAAGCCTCAGCCGAAGGCCGGCCAGCACAGGACACTGGCCGTGGCCAAAACAGTCAGGACCCATGCTGCCCACCTGCTGGGGGGGGGCCGGGCTGTCAGCCATTCCCTGGACACAGACAGGCGTGGAGGGTTGCTCCAGGGGCGCTCAGCCCTGACCTGGCCCCAGCCCAGCGAGGGCCCAGGCTCAAGGCCACATGGGGCCAGCCATGAGGCCAGCCCCGGCCTCTGCCGCAGCCCCAGTCACTGCGTGACTCCCTGTGGCCCAGAGAGCTTCCCCAGCACTTGCCAGATTCCCAAGGAAGCCACCTGAGGAGCAGCCCCCAGCCTGTCCCCTGGAAAGGCCTTCTCTGAGGAAGGACACCCAGGGCAGGATGGGGGCTGCCCAAGGACCTCGTGGCCTCAGCCCAGCTGCAGGGCCTCCCAGCTCAGGCCTTCTCCCAGGGCTGCCCCCCCTTCCCCGAGGCAGGCTGGCCCATCTCTCTGCCCCATCCACCCAAGGGCAGCAGTGGGAAGCCAGGCTGGACGTGGGTACGGGGGAAAGGGGACAGACGTCACCACGAGCCTCCACACGGCTGGCCTCAGCACCCGCAGACAACTCAGTGTGGCCACCACCCTCAGGGGCCAGCTCTCCGAAGACCCCATACCTGGGGGACGCTGGTGGCACTGGGCCAGCCGGAGGGGCTAGAGTTCTCAGCTGTCCTGCATCCCACTGCCCTGAGCTGCCCACTGGGTTTGTGTTCCAGGCTCATCTAACAGAGACAGTCTGGAACACTCCACCTCCTGCTTGGCCATCCCAAAACAGAGGCTTCCAAAAGTCCTGGGAGCCCTGTCTCCTGAACATGGGTTCCACGCCTGGGGGCCGGCTTTCCGGGGCCTCGGCAGGAGCCACTGGGGGAGGCCCAGGAGGCCAGCAGGGAGAGGGAGGGAGCCCAGGACCTGACAATGCAGAGAGCTGCCCAGATACACCACTGAGCAGAACCCCAGGCAGACGCTTCACAGAGGTAGAAGAAGTAACATCAGGATTTCTACAAATGTATAAAATTCATATCTTGGTGCATGTTTGTGGAGGAGTTAGCTCCCAGGCTGGAGGGAAGTGGCCAGCCAGGGACAGGCGTTCCCCACGAGTGTGCCCAGCCTCCGGCCCAGGGGAAGGATGGGGGTCTGCTCCCCCAGTGAGCTCAGGGGCTGCCAAGCTGCACACGGGCCAGGCGAAGGCCCTGTCCCAAGTACAGGGTGCAGCCGGCTGGTGCCTTTGGCCACCACCGCGGTGGGGCTGGGGAGACGCTGCAGCCCACCCACAGATCCTATACGGACAGACAGACGCCAGCAGGACAGGAGAGGGCCACACGTCTGCCCAGGAGCAAGCCCGGCGACACGCTCTGGCCAACGTCCCCCAGATGCAGGCAGCTCCAGAGCCCCGGCCTCTGCCGCAGCCCCAGTGGGCTCCGACGGCCCCCACCCACACGTCCCCACACCAGGGACCCAAGGCTCCAAAGGCACAGGATCAACGGGAGCTGGCAGCATCCCCAAGCTACCACTGACAAGACACAGCCCACCACGCTGGGCCCCGTGGCGCCCGCCCGCCCCTCCTGTCCCGCCAGGCCTCAGACCAGCCACAGCCCCAACACGCCCCATACCAACTAAGGCCGCCCCAAGCCAAAACCAAACCAAACAAAAAGAGGAAAAAGGCACAACTGTTTGTTTTCCATTTTGCTAAAACACTTTACGTCTGTCTGTATAATCCAGATTAACAAAATCTGAGAGCTGCAAGAAAATAGGGTGCCGATTTCTGTACAGTCTACAAAACTCCCATCCCCAAGCAGGGACCGGACGCCACCAGGGAGAAATGTACAGAGGAGAGCGGGGTCTATACAATGTTCTGCAAATATCTCAAGTGCCAACAGCACGAAAGGCCCCTCGGGAAACTGGGCTTGCTTCGCAAGTTTGCTAGTTTCCGAAGTGCCTTTCTAAGAACGTCCCGTCTGTGTCCCCTACGCAGGACCCAGCTCCATGGCCCACCGTGCCTGCCACTCCCCCTCCCAGCTCCCGAAATAGAGGGGCCTCCGGGGGCATTTAGGGCCCTCCTGCCACCATGGCCGGGTCCAGGCTTACAAGCTGGACACATGAGCACTGCCAACGACCCCTTTCCTCCCCCCTGTCCAGGCCACCTCACACCTGATTGCCGCCTCCCTCCTCAGGAGGGAGACACGGGGAGCACGGCCGGGCCGCCCCACCACCCAGCCAAGCTGGACAGCACTCGCCCTCCCAAAGGCAGCAGGGAATGCGCTGCCGTCCTGACCTCAGCCCCACAAGTCAAGGCTGGACAGGGGCAGCCCAGGGCCTCCTCACAGACCAGGAATGCTCTTTTGAGAGAAAGAATGCTAAATCAGGGTCTCCCTTCAGATTTCAAAATCTGAAACCCTCCACCCACCCAGCCACCCGCCCCCACCAAACTGGGCCAGAAATAGTGCATATTCTAGACCACACAGGTGTGTGTGTGTGTGTGCGTGTGTGCGTGCGTGTGTGTGTGTTAGGTATAAACTACCATTTTGTCCCAAGAATTAAAGTCATGCAGAGTGCTATTCTGTCTAAATAACTTATTAAAAAATAGGTCGGTTTCAGGCTGGGAGAAGCTGTGGGCTCAGTGGTGTTGGCAGCGGCCTGGCTTAGTGAGATTCACAGGGCACAGCCCATCAGCCGTGAGGCAGAGCGGTCCTCGGGGAGGTCTGGAAAAGGCCACCGTAATCTAGCTGGCCCCGGGGAGAGGCGACCGCGTGATTGCCTCCCCACCCTGCTCTCCTGAAGGACCCTGACCAGGGTATGCAACAGGTTGCTACGGGAACCACACCTGGGTGATGATGCCAATCAGCAAAGCCAGGGCGGGGAGGGGCAGGGGCCGAAAGGAAAGAAATGTGACTCGGTGTCAAAGCAAAGCTGGGCCGGGGGTGGGGGGAGCGAGGGGTGAGAGGCAGGTGAGCCCTCCCGAGATCAGGTGGGCTGCCACGGCTAGCTGGCAGGCCAGACAGGGGGCGCTCACCAGTCTAGGTCCAGTCTGAGCAGGGCAGCGGGGCAGGAGGCCGTGGGCATGCGGCAGCCAGGCCACGTCCTCAGCATGCACAGAGCAAAGCAGGGCCCGCGGCCAGCTCGGTGCCCCACGGGGCGGTGGCCGGCCAGCCCAGCAGGCCACGCCTCCCGGGGCCTGGCCGCCGAGCCCCAGCCTGGCTGGCGGCCAGGGGTCCGCCGGGGCAGGGGTCGCGCCGCGGAGGCTGTGTTCGGTGGGCCGGGCTGAGCAGGCACGTGGGCACGCGGCGGTCCATGCTGTCGCTCCTCAGGACGCGGCCCCGGCAGGCTGGGGAGGCGAGGGGCCGTGGCTGCGAACAACAGAGCCCCGAAGTGTCACAGATGAGCAACAGCCCCACACCCCCTGGAGAACCAGCCAGAGAACCGCGTGATGGTGGAAAGGAAAAACCCAACGCAAACGCCAAGGTGAGCGTCTGAAAGCGGGCCCGGGTGGGCAGGCGGGCACAGGCGGACGGGCGGCCGGGGCGGCAGGTGGGCGGGCGGGCGGGCGGCGGTCACTCCTCGCGTAGCTGCAGGCGGTAGCGGTGGTAACGGACCTGGAAGAAGAGGCGCTCGGCCAGCGACAGGGTCATGCCGGGCAGCACGTAGTGGTCACTTGAGCCCATGTGTCTGAAGCCCAGCGACTCGTAGAGCTTGTGGGCGGCCACCTTGACGGCTGTCGTGCCCAGCACCACCGCTGAGTAGTTGTGCACCAGAGCGAACTCCAGCACCTTGCGGCCCAGCGCCTTGGCGATGCCCTTGCCACGGAAACGTGAGTCCACGGACATGCGCAGCAGCTCCACCGTGTTGTCTGCCTCATGGGCCCGCGCCGCCACGATGCCCACCACGTTGCCATCCAGCACGGCCACCCAGAAGCAGGAGCCTGCAGGGACAGGGCAGTCAGAGCCACGGCCGACACAGCCACCCCTCCAGGGCCCTTAGAGCAGAAAGAGCCCGGCCCAACCTGTCTGCCGCCCACGGCCGCCCCTGCCCTGGGCCTGAGGCTGGGCCGACAAGGGCTCTGGGGCCACACTCCCTCCCCCAGGGACCAAGAGCTGGGCAGGCCTCAGCCAAACAGATCCCTCCTCTGCCCAGCTACCCGCCGAACTAACGCCTGGATGGCTGCGGATGGCCACGGAGAGGCCGCAGGTGCAGCCGACCTGCCTGGGCTCCCAGCCACTTGGGGCCCACCACACTTGTCCCCGTGTAGCCACCCCAGGGAGCTGGAGAGAGACAGGTGCCATGAGGGGACCTCTGGAAGGACCCCTACAATGGGGACTTTGGGGGGTCTGGGAGGACAGGCCAGGACAGAAGGAGCCCTCTGGGAGCCATGCCCCCGGGGGCCTCAGGAGGTCCTGTGGCCTCCACTCTCCTGGGTCAGGAGCTGCTAAGCCTGGGGGCCCCATGGCCTGCTTGGATCAGGACACAGAAGCAGGCCCTTGGCAGGCTTGGGGGACAGTCCAAGTGGACAATCAGGACGGATGGGCACCAATGCACGCCTCCCACTGACCCTGGCCTCTCCTGGGCAGGAGCCCAGTGGCCAGGCCAGCCGTCCCCACCCATGGCCTGGACCAATCACAGCCCCATGCAGGGCAGCAAAAGGAAGAGGAGGGCCAAAGGGGGGGATCAGGAGAGAAGCAAGAAGAGAGAGAATGAACATGGGAGGGGAGGCCTGCAGGGCATGAGAGCCTGGTCACCTCTGCTGACCACCGGCCCAGAGGCCCCAGGAGGCAGGGGCTGGCCAACAGGGGTGCCCACACTCTGAGGAGCCCCACCTGCACTCGCCCTGCTCATGGCCACTCCAGCCCCCACGGCTGTGTCTCCCACCAGCCCCCCCCCCCACCACCTTCTCTCCTTGAGTGGCCAAACTCTCCCCCATAAAGGTTCTGCACCTGACCTTACCCAGAGATCTCACTCCTCCACCCAACCTCCAAGGGTCCGCCACTGTCTTGTCTGCTGGCAGGTCCCCCAGCAGCTCAGCAAGAGGGGCTCCTGTCTCCTTCACTGCCATACCCTGAGACCTGGCATGCAGCCGAGTTCGGCAATGGCTGAAGGCCTGCTGCCCTGATGGACCGCCCCACTAGCTGGCCTGCCCCACTAGCTGGCCTGCTCACCATCCAGGGTTTCTGGCTGCCCCCACACACCCAGGCCAGACCAACTCTTCCCATCCCCTGAGCAGCATGGCCCCATCAGCCGTGGTCCAGCCTCCCTGCCCCAGTGGCACCTTCCTGCAACCTACCAAATGCCTCAGGACAGCAAGCAGGACTCCCCCCGCCCCATTCACACCCAGGGAGACTGCAGCCCAGAAAGAGCAGAGTCCTTGCCACCCCGGGCTCCCAACCTGAGCCCCCTTCTGCTCCTGCAGCCTGGACCTGGGCGCCAGCTAAGTGGGTCTCATACTTGTGCTCCCTCCCGTCCTGGGCAACTCCATGGAGGCCGATGAAAAGCTAAGTTCAAGCTTAGGAAAGGGTCAAGGAGAACCCAAGGTGCCAAAGGCTGGCCAGCTGCAGGGGTGGGGATGGGGGTGGAGGCAGGGCAGCACAGGATGGGCCGGCTTGGTGGAGCACCCTTGTGCTGGGATGCCTTGCCTCTCTTGTCCCCTGCTGCCCTTCCCTGGCCCTCACCAGGCTCCTCTCTGCCCTCACCAACTGTTGGGGCCCACACTGTCCCATCTCCTTAGCCTGGGAACCCTCCAGCACCTGGGAGACCCTCACACCCCAGAGGGCAGAGACAAAGGCCCCCTTCTCTGACCCCGGACATGAGGGAAACCATGTGGTCCTGCCTCCTAGCCTGCCTCTAGGTCAGCCTGGAGGACCAGAACAGCCCCCAGGGAGCTGCAGGCCCCTCCTGACCAGACCCGGTCCCTCCTTGTACAGAAGGCCAGGAGGCTGGGGCGAGACCCTCTGCCTCACTAAGTGGCCCAGAGACCAGAAATGGAGGCCAAGACTCAACACCCTGCTCTTCCAGGGCTCCCAGGCCTCGGTGACTCCCACCCAGAACCCTCTCCCCACCAGGAGGCCCTCTGCCCCTGCCACACCAGGTCCCTGGCACTCCAGGCCAGCCTGAGACCCAGCAAAGCACAGCAGACCCCCAGCCCCTCAGTAAATACCAGGGAAAGGGCATCGTGCAGGCTGCATGGAGAGCAGAGCCAGGACACCCGGGCCCAGGGCTAGCTCAGGACACTCAGCACCCTGCCCTCACGGGATGCAGGACAGAGGCCCAGGGTCTGTGTGGGCACTCGGGGGCCTTGCATCAGCACCACGGACCTAGCTCTGCCGCCCTCAGCCCCTGCCGGCCTGCTGCACTCCCAACCCTTGGCCAGAGCCCTCCGAGACTCCGCAGGCGTGGTCATGGGCCTGAAGCAGCCCGGGCCCACCTAGGCGTGGCCGTCCCCCCGGGGCCTGTCTGTCCTGAGGTGCTTGGGGCGTGGGTGGCCCTGCCAGCAGTAGGCGCTGTGAGGGGGTGCGAGGAGCAAAGGGAGGGGAGAGGAAGCGGCTGGCGCCGCAGGCTCACCGGGGGGCTTCATGTAGTACTGCTCGATGTCCGCCATGTCCGTGTGCAGAGCGCAGTCCAGGTAGGCGAGGACCACCTTGCGGCTGTAGTAATAGCGTAGGCCCAGCAGGCCGGCCAGCACCAGGCACGTCAGCAGCAGCGAGCGGGTCAGGGCAAAACACAGCACTGCAGGGAGAGGTGGGCCTGGTGAGCAGCGGCCCAGCAGAGCCCCCGCGACACCCGCCAGGCTGGGAGACCCCCCACCAGCTCCCTGCCAAATAAGCCGGTCGGGCCCATGCGCAGAGGAGAGACCACACCAAATGTGCCACGACTGTTTTCCGTGGAGGAGCGGTGGGTCAGCCTACCTGCTCCTTGCACTTTCCCCGTTACCAAACTTCCTACCATCAGGGCATGCCGCTTGGCAGCCTGACATCACAGGATTTCTATCCGTTCTGAGCACAGCAGGGGCCCCTGGGCAGGCTGCCCTCAATGGCTGGCGGCAACAGCCCCAGGCAGGGTTCCTTGGGGGGGGCATGCCAACCACCCATGTGGCCCCCCAGCTGTGGAAGGGGCTTCGAGTACACCTTTGCCACTCTAGCGAGGTAGGAAGCTACGGGAGCTGCTCGACCAGGCCCCTGCCTCACCCTTGCGAAAGTGGGGAGTGGGAGGGGGCATCTTCCAGCAGAGGGCCCCAGGACCACCTTCTTCCCTGGGCCAGCCCCAGGGTTTATGAGGAGGGGGGTGAGGGAAGCCCGAGATTGCTTCCAGATTCGTCCAAGCTGCCAGGAGGCAGACAAGCCTGCAGTGAAAGTCACTTTTGCTGCATGACCTTGGGAGAGTAACAACCCCCAGCCTCAAGCTCCTCATCTGTGAAATGGGGACAACCACCCTCCGAGGCTTCAGGGGAAAGGCCTCAAAGCCCCTAGGGGGGCTGCCCCCCTTCGTGCCCGCACTCTGCCTCCTCGGCGCTCGCCCTCCTCCCCCCCGCCCGCACTCGGGGGAGCTGGCTGTCTTCCCCTCATAAATTAGCACTCGGAGCTGCCGAGGCAGCCTCCCCCGCCCCGCGGATTATATATAGCTACAGGCGCCCGGCGCGGAGCCTCAGCAGCGGGCGCTACCTGCCGTCACCCCGCCCCCACCCGGGCCGACCAGGGAAGGGAGCGGAGAGGCGGGGCCGCACAGAGGGGGGACGCAGGTGGAGACCCCGGCCCTCTCCCCTGCCCGCAGCCCCCCACCCGCCGCCGGCGCTCGTTCCCACGCCCCCGCCAGGCGCGCCTTGGCCAGGAGCCCGGACGCCACCGCCGGTGGCCACCTCGCCCCGGGCGGCCGCAGAAAGCCGGCGGCGTGCGGGTGCGCGTCCGTGCGCGAGCGAGGGGGCCCGAGGGGGCGCGAGGGGGCGCGAGGGGTCCGCCGCCCTCCCAGGCTGAGTCCTGGGCAGGGGCAGGAGCGCGCCGGGGCCCGGGGCCCGCGGTAGGGGCGAGCGGGGCTGCGGGCGTCCTGCGCGTCTGTCCCCGCAGGGGCCGGGCGGGCGCGGACTGCGGCAGGCGGAGCGCGGCGGGGTCCCGCGCGCACTGACCGGCCAGCAGGGCGTAGAGCAGCTGCGTGCGCGGGTGCTGCCGCAGGCCGCGGAAGGCCGTGTTGGGGATGCGCTCCATGATGCCGTCGTAGAAGATGCGGCGCGCCGCCTCCTGCTCGGCCGCGCGGAACTCGCGGATGTACACGCCGCGCCCCCCCCGGCGGTCCCGCGCCCCCCGCGCCGCCGCGGGGTTGGGCGCCGGGCGCGGGCGGGGCGGTCCGCGCCCGCCCGGCCCCTGCGGGGACAGACGCGCAGGACGCCCG